>NC_079157.1:100304402-100608069 GCF_947563725.1 Argiope bruennichi
AAGCTGAATTTTGGAATTTTTTTGACTATAAATTTTTGGAAATATTATTGTACAAAAACGAATTGCATGCCATTTTAATGTTATAACATCAATTTAATAATAGATCAGTTTTTTCCTGAATTTTGGGAATTTTTTCTAAACATTTTAAACATATTTTCAATTTATTGCCTTTCTGCCTTTTAATTACATTTTCATTGCTCCATCAAGTATTTAATAACGTATTATTATTATTTTTTCATCTTCAAACCCTAAAGAGGAACCTCGTCTTCGAAAAAGGATACGGTTTATTATCCATGTGGTTTCCGAGATGAATAAGAGTAGTTACACTTCATCGCTCTTTTACGTTTCTAATAACACGTTGATATCATGGGATTAGTCTGTATTAGAAAGATTCATGCAGGCTACAAATAGAAGATACGTCAAATAATTAAAACGGTAGGGCTTTAATGACTCACAAATTAAAGGAATAACGCAGCTAAACAACTGGACCGAAATTCTATATAATCAGTACTTTCGGTGAACTTGCTTTTGGTCTCCCCAAAACTTTCTCGTGTACTCTTTAATAGATTGGCATTGGCGTGCAATAGTTACGAAATATTAACTTTTGGCGTGAATTTAGTATTTTTACTGAATCTCGTGTTGTCCTTGGTGAATTATTTTGCGATAAATCCCTGGCATGCGTGAATAGTGTCCACAAATCGATTTTTTCTTTTCAGACAAGTATTTCTCTACCGATTAGAACAAAAGTTTGACGCGAAGCTGCACTTGTAATCGCAAAATCAATTACAAGATTTAATATATTTAAGTCACTGCGTTTATGAATGATGGAATTTGTTTCTGAAAGTACAGACCGACAGACAACCTGTTGTTGGATTTCGCACAAACCTTTATAAGTGCAAACACTATAGATGTTAAATCTCTATACCAAATTTTGTTTATCTTGCTCTCTTTGTTTTGTAATAATCGTTGGTACTTATATTAAAACAGCCGGACTTCCTCTGAGCAGATTAAAAATTTGATAGAAAACTGCAAATTCTGTATAATCAGCATATACCAAATTTCATTCGTTTAGGTCAAATCGATTTTAAGTTACATTTGTAACAGATATATGGAAGTCGGGAAGGTCTAAAATATGGAGATTTGTCAAAATCTCCAATTCGAATTTTTTTTTTTTTTTTGGCGATTATTATACTTTCTCTATACGTATTCGAGAAAGTAAAAAAGCCGGCTAGTGATGAATAGACACATGGAATTTCGTAAAAACAGCCTATTTGTTCGGAAAGATATAAAGGTAATTTTTTAATCTCGCATTTTTTTCAAGTGTTTTTTTAATAAAATGCAGAATTTTCAATGAAATTTCATAAAAATTTGCATAATGTTTGAAAAAAATTGAATTATTATATTCACATGTAAAATGAATGCTGTACATGTTCAATGACTAATTATTTTTTGTAAATACGTTTTAATTGTACATGCGTTAAACCCAGTATATTTGCCCTCCCAAAAACCAAATATGGGCAACTGCATAAAAACTGCAACTGAATACATTCGCCATTCTGAAAAGATATCGCTGCTGCAGTGATCTAAATTTCATCATCTCTCTGAAGTTAAAAGATGGACTTTTAAAATATTTACACTTGAATCTTCGAATAAATCTTCAAATTCCATAAGAGGTTAGATATAAATTAAATATGTCTCCATATTTGCAAGAAACAGACTTAAGATAACATTTAAATTTGACAATATATGCATTTAAATTTGTGCAAAAAGTGAACTTCTAACATTATGTAACTTAATTTAAGATATAATTAAAAGCATACGGACTACTTGAAGGCTTAACTTGTGCGCTAATCATGAAAGGGTATCGACAATATTCTTTACTGTATGAGGAAGTTTGTCCATTAATTATGGGGACGATTCTGCCGGGATTGAATGCCGTTCGTCTAAAAGAAAATTGGAAACCCTGACATGGCTATAGGCCGTTAGAGTCTAAATCCAATTTGAAATTTTAGTTATTTTTCTCCTGTTTTTTAGGAATTTGACTGCATTGCACAGGATTTTGATCTCATTTCCATAAAATACTTGTGGGGTTAAACAGAATGTCGTATTTGAGCTAGATCATAAGGACTAACATCAAGGACAGGGGTTCTTAGTTATCTTTTCAAGAATAACATGCAATTTTTGTTTTCAATCTCATTATAATTGAAGTCACTTAATCGGAAATCTGCTGTTTCTGCAAGTACTAATGGATTACATAATTAATTTTTTTGTTATTTGAGAACTTAAATTACTGCACTTTTTATTATGTATTTACAAATTAAGTATGAGGAAGCGTGTGTGATATATTTTGAATCTTAATTACAATTCGGGAATTACTGTTCCAAATTGAAAGAATAACTGTGTGTATTAAAGCCCATCTTTTAGCTGCTCTTTAGAGAACGATTTATTATTTTTTTTACTGCATTACGAGAATTTTAATGGCATTCATATGGAATTTTTTATACGGTGTCCTATATATTTGCCTTTGGAATTATAAAAGGTAAATATGCTATAATTCATTCATGCGTAGTTAATTTTTTTTTTCTAAAATACTTATATCTTTGAATATTCATTGAGGAGATTTGAGCACAATTAAGCATTTCACGAAATTAAATTTTGAACATTCTAAAAATAGTAGAAATGAAATTTAATTAATCCCTTCTGGTAAGGCTTATAAAAGTGAATACATTTCAATATGAGATACTTAGGTGTATTATGAGCCACTGAAATTATTTTTTATTTCCTTCCATGTAGTTGAAAATATCCAAATATTTATGAAATAAATATCAGTTGCAATTCCATGCTTGACCTTCTCTACGTCGATCAAGCAGTCTTATTGGCGAAATCTTTGACGTAATCCCAGATGATAAACCTAAATAGGATAAAATATAGTAATCGAGGAGGTCACAGAAATGGATCTTAAAATGGATGGATGGGTGAACCAATCCATCTTCGGGAAACGTTGGTTGAGACAATCGCTCACAAATTTTGACGTGCAATATGGTAGTACTAATAACTTCTTTTTTAGATAGGACGTCCCAAATATTAAACTTTGGAAAATCACATTAATGCTCGGCGGCTGCTTGAGGCGTTTCACTGCCCCACATTCGACAGTTGTGATGATTCACACCGCTTGATATTCGAAAAATTGATGAAAGAAAGAACAAAAATTCTAACATCACATTCTTGCTTATATTTAATGTTAATTTATTTTTTAAAAGGTCCAATATGTTCAGGACATTTTATGTAATTCACTTTAGATTATAATACGTTTTGATACACATTTTGTAAGTTTCGTTTGATTTGGATGAAAATTCTGCGTTTTATAATCCTAAAAGCTTGTGAAAAATTTGGGATTTCAAAAAAAAAAAACAAATTATATTCCTCAATGTTTACGCTGTTTGCACAGAAATGCGTATAATCGTGCCTCACAGCATCTACCATTACTGAATGATCCGCATCATTATCTGCTTTCTGTTAAACGGCGGGAACAAAATAATTTTCATTTACTGGTTGTTTCTCTAAATGCCACATGGCGGAATCTTCCAGGTAAAATGTGGGAATAGTTGTATATTTTTTATATAATAATAATTTTAAGAGAGTATGTCCATCATTTATGGTGAAATTCGAAACAGTATGTAAATTCAAAAGTAACCAGATAGTTTTGATCATGTATTTACAGTAAATGACAATAATCTAGTGATTACTTATAATTACCGATGATCGTTCATAAACACCAATTTATTATATTAACCTATTATTTAGTAAATAGTAGGGAAAGCAAAGGGAGGGATTAAAATTCTGTCTTTGTTGATTATTCGAAGATTACAGATAAGTTGAATAGTCGGATTTTTAAGAACATTATGTTACCCATGTGGCACATTGGTAATTAAGATTACAGTCCTGAGCAGCACATGCTCTTCATATATGGAGTATTCCTCCAGTAAATGTTAGCTCTTGTTTTCATCCATGGAGGGAAAGGATGGAGGGCGCTACATTGATTAGATATTGGCTCTAATGAATAATTATTTGGTAATACTTTGGTCCGGGCATCTTCGACTAGCTTGAATTATTAGCAAATTTAAAGCTTCTTTCGTAACTAAACTTAAAAAACAGAAAATATTTTTT
The DNA here is from genome assembly GCF_947563725.1 of Argiope bruennichi. Classification (NCBI taxonomy): domain Eukaryota; kingdom Metazoa; phylum Arthropoda; class Arachnida; order Araneae; family Araneidae; genus Argiope; species Argiope bruennichi. The sequence continues at coordinate 100,308,570 of NC_079157.1, forward strand.
TGTCCTATTACACCATGACAAAATCAGTATTATAAACATTTAATTACGACTTCATCAGCAATGGTTTTGTTAAGCATCGCATTAACATAGTATTAAAATGTCAAAATGGTGGGGTCATAATTTTAGTTCATAATTTCGAAAAGAATAGACTTAAACAAATGAAATTTAGTTTCCAGGAGTTTTTGATGACGTCTTGAAATGTATTGAATAAAATGGTTGTTACCATTGGAAGTTTTGAAATGTGTTCTTATTTCAGTATCGAAGGAACCTTGTGAAATTTTTAATTCAAAAATCTTTACATTAATTCCTTTCGAATGGTTCCTTTTTTAATAATTGTACTATGAATGAGAGTAGAATAAATATAGGTGGGTTCTTTATTTTTTCCGAGACTCTATGTTGGCACCAATTTGAACACTTTAGTTTGATCTTCATGAGATGACGTCGACAGAACAGTTATTAAAATCCGCTGCATTTCGTTCAATCTGTTCATTTCTTGTGAAGAATCCAATGACAATTTATGGATATGCATTTTTTTTTTTTTTTTTTTTTGTGAAGTGCAATAAGTTCCGAATTCTTTAGCAGTTAAGGCAAATCTCTGTTGGTAGCTATATTGGTTGGATTTCTGAATACCATTTGTAAGAAATATAACTTGACAAGGACTTCTTTTGCCGATGAAGATTTTACAGAATAGAATTAAACAAATGTTGAAAATGCGTTTACGAAAGTTAAGAAATACAAAATGATGGTATCGCTTCATTTTTGAGGGAAGGGGTCATATGATATCTGCATGAGTATGGGGAAGTATCAATAAGAATGCACATCATTTTGAAAACTATAATAAAAGATGGAGAGTGGTTCGCTTCAAACCTTTCTTGCATACTCTAATAAAATTATCCCCACGCATGCAATAAAAATTGTGGATCTTAGGTAAGACAGAGAGTATCTTGTATGGCATTGGCGTACAATAGACACGAAATGCCAACTTTTCACGTGAATTTAGCATTTTTACTGAATTTGAGATCCTTGGTGAGTTTTTTGGCGATTTATCCCCGGCATAGGGATAATAACATCCGAAAATTGAATTTGTGGTTTGGACAATATTATCCCAACCGACTGGACAGAGAACAGCACTTGTATTCAGAAAAAAACGAACCAAATTTATATGTTTGAGTTATTGCAAACATGTTTCAAAAACTATTGACAAACAGACGAGCAATCTTTAGTTGGAGTAGGCTCAAAATTTGATAGATACCTACTCTATTGATGTTAAATCCATCTATCTCTTTTCGTTTTGTAACTATTTTGTTAATTTATATTCGAACATATGGATTGACAGACTTCTTCTGAAAGGAATTTGCTGAAAATTTGACTGAAATCGACACATTTGCTGCAAAGACTGCATACCAAATGCCATTCCTCTGGCCCAAAGCGTTTTTCGAGTCATCATTGTTACAGACACACATAGTGTCAAAAATGTGTTTTCGAGGTCTAAAACCAGGAAATTCTTCCAAATCTCGAGTTTGAATATTTTGATTACAATACTTTTTCTATTTCATTTACGAGAACGTTAAATGAATAGTATGAAATTATTTCCATTTTACTACCTTTTCGGCATAACTACCATTTTTGTTGAGGCATTTCACTTTATAGCTTGAAAATCCAGATCTCATAAAAGTCCATCGTCTGTAAGCAGAGCCGCTCTTACAAAGCTTGTTTGAGGGTCACCATCATAAAACTTCATTTTGATCATCGAAAAACCTCTTTATGGGTTCAAATAGAAGGAAAATAGAGTTTTAATTCCCTTGCTGTTTGAAAGGAACTCCAAAATTTCTTAATCGAATATTTACAATGTTGAACGAATGGGTGAAAAATCTTCCCAGAACTTGCCGAAAAACAGCATTAAGTATTTGTTGATTACAGATAACATATATGGATATATGTTTCCTGATGGGGATGTTGTTTAGGGTTTCAAAGATCTTAAAAGCATAGTAATTCCCATTTGGTGCTCTGGTCATTAAGATCACAATCCTGAACGCATCTGCAAGGGGTAGATTACCTTTTTTTTTTTCCTTTACAGGCAGGGAATGGATGAAAATTCTACTTAATTTGGAATCGGTCGAGTCATACTTTCACATATTTGAGATAAAAATAAAAGATTGTTTTTACCGGTATTGGGAATATTTTCATGTAGATGCTTTGAAGTATATATTTACGCATAAGTACGTGTTTCTATATAGAATATTATAACTTATAAAATCCTCTTTTGGCCTGCAGCATTATTTTGAATTGAAAATATCAATCGCTCTAATGAGTTTTAAAAATTGCTGTTGCGAATATTTTCATAAAAATACTAATTCAGAAAAACTCTTTAAATTTATATAAGCATTTCTCAATATGCTAAATCAAATAAAAATAAAACAAAGATAGAAACGGAATTAAAAAATTATCACTAACCTAAAATAAGTTTAATTTAAAATCAAATCAATACAGATTTTTTTTTATTTGTAAAATGGAGGGTATCTGCAAAGAATTTGTTCTAATTTGTCGAACAATGACTGGCAAATATAATTTACATAGTCGAATGATGTTTAGAATGGGTCTCATTTACCAAAATTGTATTGATGAAAACAATCTTTGTTTCATAGTAATATGCTCAGACATGCAAGTTGCTCGTAGACTTTTGGCAAAAAAATACCCCAATGTTTTTGTATTACATATTGTATTTACCTGATTTAGTACAATAAGTAAACTTAAAAGGAAATTAAAAAGTGATATTTTGATGTTATTTTAAGCATACAAATTTTCCCCTTTCTGTTTTCGAGGACCATTTAGAAAGTGATCTGGAACAGACATTGAATAATTATTTACTGCAACAAATGTATTGAAACCAAAATGGAATATTTTGAATAGAAAGTGAAAGCAAACAATTTTTCTATTTTTTTTACAGGTCCAATCTTAAAATTCTTCGACACTTGGTACAGGATTAGCAAAGAGTAAAAGTAAAAGGTAAGTAATGACCATTTTCAAGAACTATTCCTTCTCTCAATAACTCTTTTGTATTCCTCTCTTTTTTACTCCTGCCGTCCTTTAAACAAGAACAATCTGATGGTATTTGTTTCGTATTCATGCAGTATTTGAAAATATTTTAGGCTCAGAAATCATTTAAGTGTCCCAAAATATTGCTGAAGACAGATTTCTTATTTTTCTAGCAATCCGAGGTTTGCGAAATTTCTTCTAAACATAATATTTCCATCTTTTAAGAATGAAATGATACAAAAGATTATGTAACAAAATAAGACTGTTTTAAAGTTCCGAGTTTTAAAAAAGCATTAATCATAAAAAATCTTATTAATTTACATTTATGTATACAAGTACGTCCTGCTTATTTTTTGGAGCCTTAAAATATTAGATTTAAAGTTGTAATTAAAAAACAAATATAGAGCAGACAGTACAACACTGTCAGTCGGACAAATTAAACAGTGCTTTTTGCTTTCTCATATACAAGTAAAGAGAAAATATTGTAATTGTCAAAAATTTCGAATTCGAGATTTTGAGAATTCCGGTATATATTGATATTGTGCCCTCCAACGGATGAGGAAAAAAATTACTATGCTGTAGCTCCTACCACTCTTTGTAAATTTTTAAAAACGTATGTTTATTGTGTTATTATTGTACATGTAATGGTAGTGAAAGTTGAGTTGCAAATACGCTTGATTTCTTTGAATGTTCAATTCTTATTGAATTATAACCATAAACCAAGATTCACCCTCTGTCAACAGCATTTTCAAAGAGTTTTCACCATTTTCATTGAAGAAAAAAAATATAATTCTTTTTTACCCTCTTTTGAACAAAAATCAAAGCTTAGTTTAACTAACACACGTCTCATCTTTAAATCTTCGGTTAGAATAAAGCATAAGGATTGAATCGAACCATAGTGATTGCTTCACTCTTCAGGTAACTAAATGATATCGTAACTCCAGCGATATTGATGATTTTCACGTACAGCAGAAACTTAAAATCGTCAAAAGAAATGACACCTCTTTAACTTTGTCATTTATTATCGCCTGTTTACGAAAGCGGTGCTGATTTAAATGATCTGCGTTGATAAGTTTCTTCCCGTTGAGAAATTAATTTACTAAGTTAATAACTAGAATATCAAAATTTTTCCATTGCATGGACCGAAATATTTCAATAAATCGACCCACCAGACTATATATATGCACAACAAATTTTTTTCGAAAAATGTAGTAGTTCCCTTTATATATATTTGAAAAATCCGCCTAACAAAAGTCAACCCGCCGTGCGTTAATTTATCTGAACACGTTAATTAGCAAAGAAAAAAAATCGTTTGCATTTACAGAAATTTGAGAAATATAATCAGCACGAATCAATTATATTCTTAATATCAGCATGCGTTTTCGATTCAGAAATATTTCCTTTTTATAGATTGAGGCACTCCAATTAATTTTCAGATCTATACGTCATTCATCTTTATCAGTCCTGCCAATTTAAGGATTTAATAACAATCATGACGATTAAAATATCTTGTATCGCAAATTTAAATAAGATGCTGATTTGTGGGATGCGAATACCATAAAATCATTTTAAGCCAATGAAATTATCGGAGTTCATTAAAAGGAGAGACTTTTATTTTCAGAGAGAAATGATTGGAGATTAAAGTACATAAGGTTAATTTATAATAATAATAATGATACTCATGGGTTTTTTTTACATAAAATTCAATTATATTTTATCAATTGCTCTCAACACTGAAATATTGCTTAAATATTTCTATAACATTTCACTTGATTTTTTTAACATATTTCACTTGTCCGTATGCGAATTATATTGAGCAAAGAGCTGTAGGTTTCGAATAACGTGAATACTAGATTTCCGCGGATCATCACGTTTCAGGCCGCTTTGAGTTGAGAAAAAAGTTTTTAAAATTGCACCATTCTGTCCGGGAATACATTAATCTTAAACTCAATGAGTTAGAAAGATTAATTTTATATGAAATACTTTTCTTCAAAATGATCAATTTGAATCAAATTTTGGATGAAATACTTCTAAAAGAATGTCTATCCACAAATCCATACGAAGATAAATTTTAAAAAAGTAAAATGCATTAAATTTTGCACAGGCTTTGTCATCAGATATTTATATTTGTGCCAAATTTTTAATTACCTAGCTGTATCAGAAAATAGACCCTTATAACCTGATTATTTATGTAATGAAACGGGATTTTCCATAAATGCAATATGAAATTAATTTTGTAGTCTTAGAACCTAATCAGTTAAATATTTTCGAATTTTGGATTCCTTCAGCAAATAAATGAGGCTGAACTGGATTGTTCTCTGTAAACAGAGAATTTTGTCACCGTAGGAAAATATGTGGGCTTTAGAATCTTGAATTGTTTGAAAAGTCTTCGTGGGGCTCTATGGTACTTTTAAATTTATTTTTAACCTTCTAATATTTGTAGACTAGCATTCTGTCTGTGAATTGCACAATGAGTTGCGTTGAATTAATTGAAAAAAAAATTAGTACTATAAAGAGTAAAAATAACAAAGTGAGGGATATTCTTTTTGTTATGTAACGGCTGATGTATTCTGAATGAAAAATGACAAGCGACTCCAGTTTTATATGCTATCATGCTATGAGTCTTTGAGCTCCTGGTTTAAAATTGTTTTTTACGTTAATACAGCTGTAAAAGAGGAAACTACTTTATAATTAGAGGGTGATTATTTTAATATGTTGATATTATCCTACATGATACTGCTGGTAAAGAATAACAATCGATTTGATATTTCTACATTTAATCTGCCCTCAAATCAACATTTCTATCCTGTGAGCGGAATAAAAAAAGTCCTTTTTTTAAAATAAAAGATATTTATGATGATTAAAATCGTATGATTAGAAAATAAATTTTAGATTTATATAACGGCGACAATATTTTCTTCGTGGAACATGAAATTTATAAATTCAAATTACTTTAGTATATGATCCCTCAAAAAAGGAGCATCTATTCCCTGTGTGGATTTTAGAAATTTCATAAACACAGGATGCTTCACAAATTCTTTCAAACTTTAAAAAAAAAATCATTGAATAAAAATAATGCTTGAAAGGAGTTGCAGTTTCCGTAAATACTTTCAGTGAGCTTTGCATTTTTTTTCCCACTAAAAATAATTAAAGAAAAAAATGGACGATAGTTGGTGTTCACACGTTAAACTGAGATTGTTTATGCATATCAGGGAAAGAAACCACAGTAACTTAGAATCTTTTATTTTAAAGCAAAAAGATATTTAATAAGACCGCCACCACAAGGTATTGAGCAAGTAATGCGCGTAACTAGCAGTTGAATTTAGCATGTCGGCATCGATCTCACCGAAGACCCGTTGAACAGTACCTTATTATTCCGCCGAAGTGGCTGGAGAGAACCAGTAGACACCGGACTTTAGTTATTTCCATAACTAAAAGTCCGTCTGGAGATCTTGGGGGTCACTTAACCCTTAACTGGGGACGTGCAGTCTGTGGGACCGCTAGCGATGGATTTTCGGTGACCCCTATTCTATTTTTAGCTCAATTGAATGGATTGACCCTGTAGCTTCCTGTTTTGTGACATTCAATACATGTGCACTTTTTCAACCGATTTCAGCGGATGCTTTTTAAAATAAGTCAGTTATTTCTTTGAGTGCGGTCTCTAAGACCGCAGCTCACTGTTATAGTTTCCCAGTGATAAACAAGGCTTAGCAGATGGCACTAAAACTGGAGGCCAAAAATATCATCCAATTTACTGATCATATTATAAAGCATTGCTCCAGACACTTTTAAATGAAGCAAAAAGTGATTTTAGTGATGAGGATATTTGTACAGAAGAGGTTTTCGATAAAACTTCGCATTCAACTGATTCTGATATGTATGTTCAAACATTATTAATTTTTCCAGTGATAATGTATTTCGAAAACTTTATAAAATATATTAATATACCAAGAGATATAAGAACAGAATTTATAGGTTGATTTTTATACTAGTTCTTAATATGTATTTTTAAAATGCTTTAGAAAACCGTGCTATGAAAGCACGATAAAAAAAAAAAGGCAAATTTCACCCTTTTGCATTTTTTTTATTTATCAAATAATTGCTGAATTTTATATTGTCTTCTATATACCTTCATATACTGTAAAAATAATTGATTTAAAAAGTAAATAACATGTTGTTTTTTTTTTCAAGATGATTATTTATTGTTATGTGTAATTTGAGGAGAAAATATATTCCAACGCATTTACTTTTTTCAAGGATAATATATTCTGAAAAATTTCTAAAATATATCTATCGCGAGAAAAAAATATCTGCGAAATGTATTGGCAGTTTTTCATTCTAATACATTCATTAGAAAATTTAATTTGAGTGTGAATGAAATGCGGTCTCGTAGTGAAACGGTATCCCCAGTTAAGTTCTACAATTTCACCTCCCCAGTTAAGGGGTAATCTTACATCCTCGACTTATCATTTTTTAGGTTCTCAGGGAATGTGTCGACAATGAACATTCTGACGGAACGAACAGCGCGAGACGGAACATCATACTGCGCATGAAGATGACGGCAGGTAACGCACATCTTTGCTGCAATGCAGACGTACCGTGGTGTCACAAAAGCACAAGATTCTGTAAAGGCAGAACAGGTTTTCCAACCGGAGATGGAACAAGGTTCTTCAAAAGAAAAAAGTCCAGAATGAGGGACGTGGTGATCGAACAGTCACACGCAAAGAATTTGGTGATTTGGACTTGTAGCCAGTACAATAAAAAATGGGCTTCATCTATCCACATGATGTACTGCAACTATTGTGGGTCAGATTCCATTTGTGAAAGAGCTCATCCTGCACAGGCTTATCTTTCATCAGAATCGACTGGAATTATGTGGTGAAGTGCCTCTGTTTTGTACGTGTGCAGTTTCAAAATTCTGCGCTAATTGCGTCGGATCTACATTTCCGGAATCCTCATTAATCTCTCAACTTAACGTGCACTTCTACTTCCTATTGATGTCTCGGCTGTCAAATTTCTCATGAGTATTCAACAGGGATGTGGCTAACATAGTATCCCATTAAAAAAGAATACGGCTTTTGCTCGTCTTGATTCCTTTCACCGAGCGGAAATTTCACAATGATTTAGTTATTATTCACCGGTATTATGCAAAAGTTGAATCACTAATGCATAAGAACGAAATCATTCTGCTGGCATCAAATTACGGATCCATTTCTTCTAACCTTGTGTTAATTAGTTATCTTCTTTTGTAGATAACATCTGGATTTGACATTTGGGTCCATTTGTCAGTCATATTTTGAATCATTTTTAATGGGGGAAAATACAAAAACTTTCAACATATTCCGAAACCGCATTTTTTTTTCGAGCATTGCGTTTCTTTATTATTTAGGTTTTTTTGAAGTTTTTACGAGTTTCTGGCGCACCTTTTATACCTTTCCCTGTGTTTTCTCTGTGAAGTGTATGAAAGAGCCGTGAAAGCGAGTATGTGAGTTCATCTTCATATGAGCTAGAAGTCAGAGTTCTGCTCTCGGGTGCACAGGGGCCTTTAGCCTCAGAAGCTACTGCACATACTCGGCTTAAATTGCTGACTTCGGGCTTGTCTAGGTGCCATAAATAACAACAACAATATTTGAAATATGGGAACATTTGTTAATTTTATTGGGTAAATTTCGATCTCATGCAAACCTTTTTCTTATGTTAAGTTCACTTTTTCCGCATTAATAATTAAAAATTCATAAAAAATATTTAATTTGTATAATTCATGCGTTTCCTGCGCGTTTTAATGAAAAAAAAAATGTAGTAAGAGATTGTTTTAAAAAAATTTATAACAATCTAATATCTGCGTGAGTTCATAACTCATTTAACATTGAAAGGCTCATTTTTCAAAACACTGTAACTCTTGAAACTACATTTGAAATTCATAAACTTCAATCGTTAATGTTATGTCATGCCAAACTTCTATGTTAATGTCATCGCAATAAATCTATTCAGGAAAAAAAAAGCCATAATGGAAAAAATTCGGAATTGTTAATTAATTCCGAAATCGGTTTGTTGATTGGAACAAACGAATCTCTTTAAGTCAATTCCATCGACATCAGTTTTATGAAGATGACATATTAAATAACAAGTTACGGAGGTGTACCATATTTTTGTTCACTTCTGTACATTTCGGACGCTTTGATGTATATCAATGCTTAGTGAGTCAACTTTTGATTTTTTTTTCAAATTTTTTTAAGTTTACATAACCTTTCAAAAATTTTCTTGATATAAATTATTCCTCAGTAACACGAAACTTATAGTAAAATATGAAGTAGCTTCTCCACTATAAAAAATACAATAATTTCACGATTCATATTTTTTTCAAAAGTCTGCGGAAGTTAACAGCATTTCTTAATTTTGAATCAGGCTTTTGGCAGGTTTCGAGATTCAGATGCTTTTTCTATTTTGATGTTAGATTTCCCAAACGCATTTGCTTTGGACTCTACCACTTGACTTCTTTTTCTGAATGATCCGTCTTATTGTTGAAACTTAGATTAAAAACTTAATTAAAGGTATTTTATTATATAATTGCATCAGTTGCATAAAATTATAGAGCTTCACATATTTGTAGAAAAAGCAAAAACAAATTTTGTCTAGGTCATCAATATCGAAATATATATTAATTGTAGAAAAACTTTTATATTTGTCTATAAATCTTTCTCTTAAATTCTCTAAGAAGCTATTATCAGTAGTGTGATATCATAGATTAAAATGAGAGGTGCACTCCGTCTAAAAAGTGTCCTTACACAACTAATTACCAAAGAACTAATTATAATCCAGTAAATTTAAAATTATTTTCTTAAAGAAATCTAAAACGGTCTTCTCAAAACTTCCTTGCAACCTTCCTAATAAAGATATTCCCTCTCCCTCCATAAATACAGAACATCTTGGGCAATACTCAGATTTTTATTTTAGGAATCCCACGCATGAAAGCTTTGTACTTTTTAGTATAGTGATATAAATAATATGCATTTTCTACGCTTACGCTTTATACTTTCCCGCTTGAAATCAAAATTTAGCAATTCTATTTACAATACTGCATACCAAAGTTCATTTGTATACATCTTTGAAGTTTTGTTATTGCATTTACATGCATGAGAATACACATATCAATAAATGGTCTACTCCTCTACGAATTGTATTTGAATTTTGATGCATTTCTGCATTTTAAATGGTAAAATCGCATACTAAATTTCTTTGCCTAAATTGTATTTTTGAGTTATCGTTCATATGCATGCGAAAATACAGAAACGGAGACGGTCAGTATATCAAGAAATTTTGTTCCAAAAGTTCCATGAAATCACGCTTTAGACGCTAGAACTAAATTTTACTCATCCATTTATTTACATTTTGTAGTTATCGAATGCATTTGTTTTCAAACAAAGGGAAATGTCGTGGGATTGGCTTTAGCTAAAAAATTTCATAGAAATCGAAAATTTGGTTTAAAGATCACACAAAAGTTTGATCCGTCTGAATCAAAGCATTTTTGAGTTACCTTCAGGCAATGGCAGTTAAAACAAACCAACTAAAAATTGGATTTGAAATGGAGTAATCTCTAGTTAGAATTTCTTAATGATTACAATACTTGCTTTTTGTACAATACACATTCCAGAATGCAATAAATATCTATTTTTATGGTTAAAATCATCAACTTCGTATTGAAATTCAAGCAGTCACCCCTTGAAAAAATGAATTTTTAAGATTAAATTAGCTTAAGTACTTATTATTTTTTTTCAAAACCATGTAATGAATCATCAGCAGTTGCAATATTAGCGCACTCCTATAGAATGTCTTTGTTTAGATATATATCGAAAAAAAATTTATTTCAATAATGTTTGATTTAAAATGAATAATTACTTAACACACACCAAAACTGTGCATTTTTGAAATTTGCAGATAAGTAAATGTTGTGTAACAAAAAACACTTAGATACAACAATTTTAGAATAATTGATTCCATTACGTAGTGAACCAAATAACACTATATTCAAAGTAAAACAAATTTGCGATAGAGCATTGGAATTTTGTTTTACTAATGGTATCAACAACTATTTATAATGATAAATTGCCTTGATGTTGATACAACACCCAGCGGACGTTCTAGGTATATTTAGTTGTAAATTCTCTCCTAATTAACCTGGAACCCCAAAAACGTTTTCTATGTAATCACCATGAAAAATGATTAAAAATGACGAAAAATTTTCAAATTCCTTGCTAAAATGTGCAAAAGAGAACCAAGTATCTGCTGCTATACTATCCATTCGACACCGATTGACGTTATGGTGTTATAAAATAAAGATGTTTTCGAAAATTCATTCAATAAAGTTTGACTCTTTGAAATTGTAAAATTATCATTAATTAAAAAGTAATTTGTTGCTGACAATCTGAGAGAGAGAGAAACTCCTGCTGATTAAAAACTAGTATATTAATCTTTAATTAAAATGGAGCACACTATTTTAATGGATACCTTAAAATGGAGTTATTAGCTATGCATATATATAATTTTGGTTTTAAATGTAATGTAATACCGACTTCCAGAAGAAAATGGAAACGTCAAAATTCAAAATTATTCAACTTCCTTAATCTATGTAGTAAAAATACTATTGTCAGTAAACACAAAATTATAAATTTTGGAATTTATCAAACTCGAGGCTTTATGTTGTAGTAAAAACTATTTTAGATGAAATATTTTATTAAATGATAAACTGAAATATTTTTATTTTTTGTATAAATAGCCTTCAGAGTCGTATTCAAATGATTGATTTTCAGACTTTCTATATCTGGTTTTAAATATTTACTATTAGATAGTTTAGTACATATTAGTGTATTGATGAGAGGACATTTGGAATCTTTAATTTGTAATTTTTTTAATTATAAAAAATGCAATTTTGGATTCATATAATATGAAGTTATGATTTCCTTCCATGTTTCGATCAACATAAAAGATCCAATTTTAACACTGAAAGGAATGAAATGTCAAAAGATGTATTTATGTGTCTAAGAATAGAGATTATTCTGCAAACAGACAATTCATAAGATCATTCTTCTTGCATGGATTACATATAAATTGTTTTGAATTGAAACAGAAGGAATTGCATATTCTAAAACTTTTGTATTCAAAATAGCTTAAAATGATAGTTTTTACTGAAATATTTGTAATTGCTTCTTTAAGAAAATACGATTTACGTGTGTTTTTAGAGGGTACATTATAAATTAAATGACGTATTTCGATTTAATGTAATAGTTATAGTTTATAAGTTTTAAGAAGTGTTAATATAATTTTTTGACAGATCTGTGTTTGTTATTGTCGGGTATTAAATGTTTTTGATATTTTTTTCTTAAAAAAAAAATTTATTTCAAAGTTTACACATATAGTGAACTGCTGTATTATTGTTTTAAATTCATCTTACTTGTTATCCAACAAATATTAATACTGCAGTTTTTAGGTATTGAACATAAAAAACTTGTTTTGTAAATATTTAAAGTAAAAAATTTATAAAATTTAAAAATTTATAGGTTTTCTTTAAATATTTTGTAAATATTTAAAGAAAACCTATCACCGGCGTATAAGCATTATGTTTTAAATCCTCATTAAGTGGCACAAACAAAATTAATAAGTTTGCTGCCGTGATTTTGGCCATATTTAATAAGAAGCATACTTCTTTGTCGTCTCCTATTAACGGCCGTGAATATCTAATTAGATAATAAGTATGAACAAGGAGATTCACTTGAACAACAAATTAAACGAAGGAGATATAAAACAAACACCGAAGTTTTCTACTCGCATCGAAATTTTCTCTAAAGGAGAAAGTTTGTTGTCAGCGTGTTGAAAGTAGTTATCAAAATTTCATACTCATTTGAGGTATTAAACTTCCAATTCAAGTTTTTCTGTTGTGCTGTTGTTTGATCCCAAGATGTTCCATATCCCTTGTATGCTATTTTAAATTTGTTTTAAAAGTTTTATCTTTGCGTTGCATGCTTAATACATTTCTTTGATAATATTTTTTCTTTGTTTCCTCCTTTAGAAATCTTTTTGCATCGTACTGATGGTCGAATGGAGGGTAATATCTGCTTTTCAGCTAGAAACTCAAGCCTTCAGAAAGAAAAGAAGCATCTTGAGATAGCTATCCATCCTTTACTATCAAATCATTCCAATCCAGCATCCTGGAGAGGAGTCTGTGGTAATTGTCATCTGACGATTCTCTGGAAACACCAAATGCCAGAGGTTTTGCTTTTACCAGAAATATATTAATCTGTCATTCGTAAAAGTTTTAGGCAAACTATACCCTTATTAAATTTTTGCTGCAGCTTCAAAGAGTGGTGGACCGATACCGTGGATATAATATGTAATGAGAAGAAGAAGAAAACAAAAAATCTTAATCTGAAAGAAATATATTATTACTTCGCCAGAGAAATTTTGTTATGGTAACCATTCTGGTTGTCTGTTTTTTCAAAACATACAAAGATATTCTCTAACATCAATTCAAGCTCATTTTAATTTGCATCCTAAAAATGAGTTCTTTTATCCTTGCAAACAAAGTTTGGATAAAGAAGTTGTCGAAAAGAATAACATTGTAAAGAAAAAAAAGTAAAAACCGAAAAGAAAAATAATGTCATCTGATAAAGGTTGAAAATTATATCTCCAATAACCGGGCATTTCCTGCCTTCAACTGTTTGTGCAACTATTTCAAAGATGCGAATGATATATTTTAAATTCACATGTTTCATATTCTTGTATGCAAATTAACTGATGTTTTGAAAAGCATTTAGAAATCCTTTCATTATTGCATTATCAAATCGATGATCATCTTCCAATTCCGAAATGTGAGAGCAAAACAATCAGTTCTCTGGAATCATTTAGGTTTTCTGCTAAATAGTAACTTTTTCTTACTCTGCTAATTGATTTTACTTTCTTTCCACTGCTTTATGGACATTATGAACGATTCATTACTCGATTTATGACTAAAAAGACAATTATTACAAAATTCAAAGAAGTAATAGTAGAGCATTGTAACTTTCAACTCTTGCGCCTTTATATTTTAGTTATGTAACTTGTGACTTTTTTTTTCTCTTCGACTAAAAATATCGTATTCAGTGCTTTTTTGAATAATAATAATACAGCTCTCCCACAAAAGAAAAGGGAGATTTCGGGGAAGCCAGGACGGTTTTCTAGAGACCCCTCATCACTTGCATCCAGACGCTTGCTTATTTTATGAGCTGGTATGCTAGTGCTTTGTGGTCAAGCATCAAAAGTGCGTCGGTGTTTTTTCCTCTTTAAGTCGCACAGATCAACTACTTTAAAATACTCGAAATGTTAGATAAATTGATATTTAAAATTATTAATCATGTTTCATAATATTCGATTTAAATATTTTTCCGCCATTAAATAGTGAATGTTTAGGGATTATTTAGTTTCAAGTCGAATGTCACTTCTTTGTCGACTTTGGATGTATTGTATGCATAATAATTTTGTAGTACAGAACCTAAAATGATAATGAAAGAATAAATGTCAGAGTTTTGAGAAGGAAGGTAAATCTTCCTGCATTTGGCATTAAAGAGCATGAAATATTTAAGAAGTTAGCTAATTAGATTAATTTTCATAAAAATTTGCAATTTTTTTTAAATTTAATCCATTGTTAGTCAATAAAATTTAATTCGTAATAAATTATTTAATGCTAGTAACGAAATTATCGTAATTTCTTTAGGTTAAAATAAAAACTAAAGAGAAAAATTTTATTTGAATATTATTAGACATTTTGCTATGAAAAGCTGATGTTATTTAATTCTCTTTATGGAGAAAGAAATGTCCCATGAAATAAAGAAGAGTTGTGAGAAAAGTTTTTAAGCCTTACAATTGATAAATTTAAATGTACTAAATAATTGTATAAAGGAGAATGTAGCATAAACGTAAGGTTTTTTATGGCAGAAGTTGAAAACATTTCAGTCTCTATTATTAAATAAGTTCTAAAATTAATGATGAAATGAATTTAAAAATACTGGATGTTGAGAAAGTATTCTTTTATGAGAATAAATATTTAATTTAATCACCAGAAATTTCGGTATAATGGAAGAATTTAGTGATTAGGTTAAATAAGAATGCGCTGAATGTTTGATATGTATAGCCGATATTGAAAGGCGTACGGGGGTTACTGGTACTCTCTTGCAATTCTACATTTGGTGTTTGCCGAATTTGATACCAAAAAGTAAATGTAATAAAATATTAGAGGATAAAATATTGTAAAAGTGGAATTGTTGGAACGTAAGAAGAAATTGCTATTTTAATTGTAAAATAATTTGGTTTAGAGTTGGATTGCAATGGTATTTTGTGGACCTTTAAAAATTCCATCAAGAATTCTTGTGGTAGGTTTGACAGTTTGAATTTGTGATTACTTTAAGTAATTATAATGAGATAAGGTATTCACGAGACAAAAGTTCATATTTTACTAAGAGTAAATAACATATTTTACTAGACATATTTTATAACGTATTTTAAAGACAAAATAACATATTTTACTAAGAGTAATAATATGTTATTGTGTTTAGAGATCATAAGTAATATTTAAAAGTGTTTAATGAATGGTTAAAATTGAATCGTAGCAAGTCCAGTGTCAATGTGAAGCATCTAAATTTAATTTGGCAATAGATATGCATTCTGAACTTCAACAATGTAGATGCTAAAGCAATAAACAGCTTTTCATTACGTTTGAGGTGAGCCATACTACGGTGAAAAATAAATTTTTCCTTTGCTTCGTCCTTGGAGCATTGTGTTTTTATGTAATCGGGTGATGTTGAAATCGTCGCTTACGATAGTCTAATAATAAAATGATAGGGAGTAACAAATTCAAATTTCCCATATTATTTTGGGTGAGAGAAGTTCATAAATTGCGCGGATTCTAGCATAAAACTTAAAATGGGGGAACACACCTACTTTTAAAAATTGATCATATTCATTAAAAATTGATTGACAGTATATCATATTCGAAGCAATGTTCCCAATGCTATTTTATTTTATTGGCTACAAAGAGACAATAGTCATCTTTGGCATCGGTCTGTCTACCCGTAAACACGAAAGCAGACATACTTTTGAGTAGTTAGTTCTCTATAATTTGATGCATGAACTCCATACCAAATTTGCATCAAATATTTGAATGATATATCTTAAGCAGTAGTCTATTTGTTCAGTTCCAATTAAAATAACTAGATAAAAAGATATCGGGTAATGTTATCCAATTTTTTTGACTATCGGTCAATCCGTAATTTTTTATGTATGTTTCCTTAATAATTAATAAACTCGATATTTCAAGTAAATGGAAATGGGTAGGCCATTCTCTGATTACAATTACAGTTCCATGTTAAATTTTGGCTTTAATCAAATCGGAAAAGAATGTAAAATATAAATTTCATTTTTGACTACCTTTTTCCTACCAAATGCTAATTATTATTAGAAGCAGATTACAAGATATATTCAGTAAAATTGTCAGATTAAAGTCTAGCCAAAAGTTGACAGTTTTATATGGAATGAGAAAACCTGAATGCGAGAAAATTTTAGGGAAATCACTTCCAGTGGTCCACATTACAGAAAGCATACAACACAGTTTTATTTTTTCAATACAAAGACGTAAATTTTAATTGTGTGTAAAGGGGGGGGACAGCTTATTTGGTCTTTATCATGCAATTGTTGGATAACGAGACTGGACTGGATTGTTTTTGTTGAAATTATGTATGTAGATATCAGAATAATGGGTCCTGCATGCATCTAAATTCTTATCTAATTCGCAATGAACGAACGTACTTTTTACTAAATCAATCATTAACAAGTGCAGGCGCAGGTATTGGTATTAACGCTCTTAATCTAAATAAGTATTAATTGTGTATACAAATATTGTTGAATTGTGTGTGAAATGAATTCGATAGTGTGTTGGGTGAAGAATACGCGCATGTTGATTATGTGCATAAATATTTAAAGTTGCTGCTAATATCGCTCTTTGCTTGAAACAGAAACGTTCCGAGTTTCATGCAGTATTGAATATTTTTAGTTATTTAGGGAAACATTTTATTTTCCATCGATATGATTAGTTTTAATATTTGATCCTGCCTTTAATGCAATTACTGAGCAATGTTTCTCCCATCTGTGTGAAATATTAGAGACTAGTTTTCATTTGCATGCAATGATTTACTTTGGCTTACAAGTGAATCATTCCTGAAACTCCAGTTCTGCTTTGAAGGCAAAAAGTTAAATTCTCGTTGCCTGACTTCCAGCCGTTTTGGAATGAGTCCGATTCTTGCCTTAAAAATTGACAAGTAGTCGATCATTAACTCAAATACAAAATTATAAATTATTAATTTCAAAAATCTTTGAACCAATAATACCAAATTTCATCCATCTCGCTCGCTGCTATTTTTTAAGTTATTGAGTGACGTAAGCTAATGGATATTGGAATAAAAATTTTATTTTGGGGTTGTTGAAATCTAGAATATAAAGATTTATGTGAAATTGGTTTAAGGGTGGTAATTTTTATACAAAATAATTAACTTGATCTTAAGCTTGTTTCTGCCCGAGGGAAGAAATGGATTGGAAACCGTTTCTGTAATTTTAATTTTCGAAGATTGAGCATTGTAATGAGTCCAAAAATATGGTCATTAGATTCAAGCTCGGAAAAAAAAACAGATGAAAGCTGTGCATTGTAAATAAATTAAGCATTATAAAACAAACAAGTGAATTGATATATGAAGCTCATGAACTTGGCTGGCTGAAGTCAAAATTTTGAAAGGCTATTAATTTATTTTCGTTTGCATACTACTGACGCATCATAACCATGTTTGGCTTTTGTGCCATTAAAATTCAATTCAAACTATCGTTTGCGTACTATTGCTTTCACCTATTTTTAAATGTTTTTTTAGTACTTTAATGATGCCGTAAAGTTAGATTGCTAAATTTCTTCCAACAAACTTCTAATTATTTTGGAGTTCGGAAGTTTCTTGCATACGAATGGATAGCCAATCATTACCAAAAATTGCTCTAAATTTAATACCCTCTTTTTGTAAGTACTTCCAATTGAATCCCTCTCGCTCACTGCATTTATTGAGTTATCGTATGGCTACTCTGGATCCTATAATTCAGCTTAAAATTCCATTTTTAGGATAGCTAAGAGTATGGAAGATGAGTCGAAATTGAATTTCTATGTGAAAAATAAATTATATTTTGTTTTTGCACAAGAGTGTAGCAATGAATTGGAAATAATGTCCAGTTTAAATTGTTTGATATATCGTATCGTATTTCTTTTAAAAATATATTTTGACGTATGTAAGATAATTGTAACGCATTTGACGTATGTAATAATAAATAAAAATTGTAGATAAATAAGCTATTATAAATCAAGTGAGTTTAGACCACTGTTCCGCAACTGGCTCAACTTGAATTAATGAAATACACTACGAGTTTGAATTATTAAAGGAAAAAAATGTGAAAACTTATTCGCATTTCGATGATTAAGGGAAAGTATTAGGATCAGAGTTTTAATCATTTATTATTCAGCGAGATATTCATAGGATTTATGATCGAAAACTAGTTCGAAATTTCTTTGGAGTTTCAATTTCTTTGATGGGGGAATACAGTTCGTGAAATTAATATCAAAAATGCGCTCAAAAATCGTAATATTTTATGAGTATTTGTTCTTTAGTTAATATGTGTAAATTTGTCCAATAATTTTCTATGCATTAAATCAATAATATTGATTTTGATTTTTTCCCTGCTAATTGATGAAATTACATTTATTAATTAAAAGATTAATGAATTGAAATGAAATATTCCAAGTATTCCAATTTGTATCGGAACTGATATGTGAAATAAGAGATATTAAATTTATAATTTTTGTTATTGGAAGGAAATGGGAGTGCGAAGATTCAGGAGAAATCACAGTACTCAATCTGTAGTGCATTTAATTGATGTTAGCTTACAGTGATTAAAATACTGCACTTCTTGAAAATATGAGATGTCAAGAAAAGTTCTTTGATGGTGGAGGGTGAATGCTTTCTAGTTGCGTTGGTTATTTTTCAATTTGCATTGTAGAATATAACAAAATCCGCTTTGGAAGCATTGATTTTCATTTTTAAATTGAGTAAATTTTCAAATGTGTATTGAGGCCTACCTGGATGCATTTCGAAATTATTTCTGATTAACTTTGCTATAGTACTTCAATGCGTGCGTCAGCATAATATTCAATTTTTACTTTCTCGTATATGAAATATAGAGAAAATATTGGAATCGTAATAAAAAAAATGGAAATTGAGATTTTACGATTATTTACGTTTTAGATTTTCCTGGGTTCTCTAAACACATTTTTCGAAAACATTCGTCTGTGACAAATTTACCTCAAAAACGGCTTGGAACTATACGGAAGAAATTTTGTATAGTGTTTTCGCTCCAAAATTTGTGGGAATTCCGTTCAGATAAAGTCTTCCTTGCTCTACGAATATAATTTAAAACGATAGTTACAAACCAAAGAGAGCTACATGATTGAAATTAAGCTTGTATATTTAACGTCTTAATGTAGACACTTATCCAATATTGAATCAAACTCAACAAAGGGTTGGACGTCTGTTGGTCTTCAGTTGCAGACAGGTATAAAAGTGTTAACTCAAAAACGCAATGGCAACTATACCAAATTTGGTATGCGAGTTCGTGACTACAAGTGTAATTGTGTACCAAATTTTGGCTTATATCGATTTGGTAACTACTCGTTTAAAATGCAAATCAATTAACATTTTTAGTGAGTATTCGATAAAGTATTGGCGAAACCACTCCCGCTGGTTTGGATATATCGAGGACAAGGCTGAATAACGATTCTCAACCAAGTTATTGATTATTGGGCTTCTCCTCTATTTGTTTATTTAATCAATGGAAATATTGCGAATATAGTTTTAATTAAATATTAGGCTTCGTTGTAAGGAATTACAAGTAATTTAAGAATTACATTATAGATTTAAATTGTTGGGAGCTTTTGTATATTTTTTCAAATATCTTATGGACACTCCTGTGCTTATTGCTCAAAACTAATAGAGCAATCTTAGATTGTCATACTCATACTTATTAAGAACAAACACAATGAATGTATATTCTGTTAAATGTACTGATGAAGTTCGATTTATCTGTGATGATTGTGTTATACTATAGCAGTTTTGGCTCTGTTGTGAAGATTACGAGTTTGATAATTTATACCATAGAAGATCCACCGTATATGTGAACTTTGTGCGTATCAAATTTGTAGTAGAAATTCCAATATCCTGCTGATGGTTTGATGTTGAAACTTGGAAATTCCCGATGAAGTATCATCTTTTTACGATTTAGAAAGAAAGAAAAAGCCTGTTTCAAAACGGTTTCAATCTACCTTCAAAGCGGTACATGAAGTACGATTTGGTGTCTGTTTCAGCATGTGCACAGTTAAATTAACGAGGAATGTTAAACTCATGCTGCTAAACTATCTTGTGCAACGAATTTTTTGGAATTAGTTCGCTACAATTCAATTACATACGATAACGTTCATAAATTACTAGTTTTGTTTACTAAATACTCCATTCATATTTTTTGTTAAGAATCCTCAATCTTACTTTATTATTCTAAATCTGAGTTATTCAATATTTTGATTTAGAGATCCTAAGAAAAATGTTATGACTTTTAATCAGTTAAATATTTTTATTCTTAAATTCAGAAATGTGATATACAAGAAATTAAACAGCTAATGCGTTCAAGACGGGTCAATCAAGCGATATGTGCGACTCGAATTAGACGCTCGAATTTATTTCGCACACGCAATCACACACTTTCTTTCAAAAATGCTATGATTTGAGGATGCTTTTAAAATTACAATTTAACATCATTTTTTTGTTACAACTTCAGGTATTTTAGCTGTTTCTGACGATATTTGCATATGAGCTAAGTGTAATCTGTTTCTGTCTTCTCTGCAACTAACATCCTAATCTTTTAGAGAAATTATTGAACGATAATATCTTCATTGGAATGAACAAGCCAGTCACTATTTTGTTTGACGCGTGAAATTCAATTTACATTTTTACACGCAGTTTCATTGCATTTCATTTGCATTCAATTAAATAGGACTTTCACTAACTGAGTCGGCTTACGGAATGCTCGCCCATATTATATTCGCAAAATCCTTCTCCCTCCATCTCGATTCGTTTTTAGACAGGCATAATCTAATGTGTGGCACAAATGTGATATACTGAATTGGCTATTTTCTTAAATCGAGGAGGAGAAAAAATAAATATTCATATCATTTTACCGAGGTTATTTATTAGAAATAAATCCTATGTCATTATTTTTTCACTGCGTGGAAGTTTATTTCGAACAAAATTCGTTTTTAAACCCGTTTTATAGAGATGGTTATTGTTAGAAGGATTATTCATATAACATATCCTGAAATATTTATCTGCTTTTTCTTTTTCTGCTAGTAGTGACTTGTTACATAACTAACATATGCTCTTTTTCCAATACCTACTATTAGTTCACACACACACACACACACACACACACACACACACACACACACACACACACACACACACACACACACATACATACATACATATATATATATATATATATCGTTCAAACTTTTAGTCGTTAATAAAATACTTTTTATTCATCCACTTAAGTTCAAATATCTTTTTTTTAAACTTGTTGTGGATGACACTTGATGTTTATACAGTTTTTTAAATATTAATTAATTAATTAAATTTGTCCAGTAGTTTCTATTTGGACGCCAAATCCGTCACCATGTCACCAAATGGTCGCCAAGCTCTGAGATTCCTGAGGCGACAACCAATCAAAAATAATATTATATATAAATAATAAAAAGTAACTAAACTAATTTTTTTGTTGACCTTAGTAGGAATTGACTTATATATATATATATATATATATATATATATATATATATATTACTTGTTTACAGGATGCTCAACTAGTTACCAAAATTAAATTTTTTCGTCCAACATTTGACAATGCAGCGTACATTCGCTCGTCGAATGTATAGATTTTATTTTCCACTATTCGCCTTTGGCGATAAGTTAGTTCGCTGGGAGTAATAGTTGCTAAAATTTTTAATTAAATATTTTGTATAACTATAAATTCCTAGCTTCACCAACAAAACATTTTACACAGAATTACGTTATCCGAACGTTGCCATATACACTGACATCTTGCGTGACTTATCTGACATATGCATCGTTATTCAATTTTTAGTACTTAATATGGAATTATGCCATTTACACTCATGTCCTAAAGTAAGGTCACAAACATAAAATCTGCAAAAAATGAAAAACTATTCTCTGTGTTGCCACGAAATTTGGAATGTGGAAGAAAGAACATAGACACATAACAACATGGAAAAGATTTTAATTGGGAATTAAGAAAAAGGGTATATCAAAAAGTGTTACATTATGAATCAGAGATAAAGCATTTATCTCGGAAAAAACCTGTCTAAGATGAAATGTAACCACCGTGCACTGCTATACAGGCTACACAACAAGCTTTCATACTGTTTATGAGGGTGTCAATAATACTTGGGGAAGCAAAGCCCATTCTTCCAAAAGCGCGGCTTTTAACTTTTGGAGGGTATTAGGAGGGGGGTTACACTGTGCAATGGCTCTTCCGAGACCATCTTAAATATGTTCAATAGGATTAAGAACCGGAGACCTAGAGGGCCAGTCCAGACGTCGAATATCCTCTTTCTCAAGAAAATCATCAACGATCTGGGCTCTGTTGGAAGCGCGTTTTCATCGATAAACATGAAGTCTGGGTCAACCCCCCCCCCGTAACAACCTCATATAGGCTTCAAGGATCTCATCCCTACAGCGATGTACATTCACAATACCCGCATCGAAGACGGGTATTGAAGACAACATTATGCCACCTGAGACAAGAATTCCTCTGCCACCAAATCTGTCGATTTCTTTTACGTAGGAGGGATGATAGCGAGCTCCTCACTCTCTCCAGATGAAGATTCGACGAGTGTCCCTCTATGTGGTAAATCTCGACTCATCACTAAAAAGAACATGTCCCCATTCTTGCTGTGCCTAGTACTGATGTGTTCGGCACCACAACAATCGGGCTTTTCTGTTGGATGCAGTCAAATGGACGCACTCAACTAGTCGCCGGGCATGAAGGGCCCTCTCTGCTAGACGTCTGTATACTGTTTGTCTGGAAATTTTTATTTCAGATGCAGCAGCAAGGTCACGAGGAAGTTGAGGAGCCGTTGTCAGCCTATGCTGTCGTGCGCTTAATGCCAAATAGAGATCCAGTGCAGGCGTCGTTGCTGAGTAACGGCCTTGGCCGGCCTTCCTGGTTACAGTACCACTTGTTTGGAATGATTCCACAACCCGGATACCACTATTCGGTGCCACTTGTAACCATCGAGCCACCTCCGCTTGAGACTGCCCAGCTTCAAGCCTGCTAATGGCTCTTCATCTCAAGGAATCGTCTAAACGATTATGGGAATTCATTCTCACTGGAAACAGTTTCAATTTTTTGTTTTAATGCAATATTCATAAAATTACAGGCAAAAATCCCAGATGCCTAAACGGTCTAATTTCAGTAGTTCCTCAAAAACTAATTCTAAACAACATTATTTTCCACAACAAACGTTAATATCGTGTTACCACTCTTTCACAATATATAAAATATAATTTGTTTAAATTTTGCTGGCATCTATTTAGAAATACTTTGAAAAAAATTTTTGTGACCTTAATTTTGGGCATGAGTTTCAATCCCAAACCAAAACTCTGGGTAAAGCCTTAATGTCTCAAGTGACTTTTATAATTTCAGAAGAATTGGAATAAAAATAAAGGTGTCAAACAGGAAGTGTCGTCTGATTACGAGGTTAAATAAATTCTTAGATGAAGGGGCTAATAGAATTAAATTTTGTATCTAGTCGTATGATCCTGGTGTTATTAAAAACTTTTTGTTATGTTTTTCAGCCTGGATATCATATATATATATATATATATATATATATATATATATATATATATATATATATATATATATATATGACAAAATATAAGCCGGCGTTCTGGCATAGGGGTAGAGATTCCTCCCCGTGATCTGGCGTCCCGGTTCGGGCATGGTTGTTTTTGTTCTATCTGTGAGGGGTGTGTGAATGTGCCCCCCCCCCTGTAAAAAGGGGTTGTGCAAGCGAATGTGACGCATGAAGTAGCTAACTCTTACTCTAAGCCCTAGTTTGCGCTACTAAAAAAAACAAGTGAGGAACACTCGGCTTAAATCACTGACAGATAACTGTCAGCGGGCTTGTAAAGTGCCATATGCCACAACAACAACAAAGTATAATCTCTGTTTTGTTAGATGCAATATGTTAATTTAAATTTTCAAAAATTAAATTTTGTGCACATTTTTTTTATTTTCCTTTTTCCTTTTTACTTTCTCGAATACGAAACTTTTAAAGAAAAAATGTGGGACTCCAAAAGAATCAAACTCGAAATTTTGACGAATATCCATGTTTCAAATAACCTCGAACTCGATTTGAATTCAGGGAAAACATAATTCTGAAGTAGGAGGATTGGACAGACATAATTCAAAGAAATAATTTTCAAACTGCATGTCCGTGAACTCGATAATTCAAAAACATGAAATTAGGTAAAGTTAGATGAATGAAATTTCTTATATAGTAATTACACCAACTTTGTTGATTCGTAGCAATTTTGAACGAAATTGAACAGTCGGGAATTCTCCATTCCCGACTGTTCGAATTCAATTTCCTTACATCCCCCCCTTAATAATATTTTTTTATGCAATTGGATGTACAACCGTAACAATATTTTTAAATGCTGTGATGGAATTCAAATTCATCCATCAAAATATTCAGTTGCCTGCTTTGAACTCCATTATAGGATTTTCACTTCACCTCTTATTTCATAGTATATGTACTCTTTTATAGTTGCAATACATTCACTCAATTCAGTTTTTTATGTCATATGAAATGACGAGATGATAAAATTCAAAAAATACATCCATCATAATTATTTATCAGCTTAGAGAGTTAATAATACGGACAAGCATGTTGATCGCCAAAGGCGGCTAGTATCGAGGAAGTTTCAACTTGAGCACTTCCGTTAGTATTTCCTTCTATTTTCTTCAGACAACTAAAATGTTTATGATAGTTTTTGATGACATAATTCATGAAATATCATTTATTAGGTAGCAACTCTAAAAACAGTTCGCAACTTGCCATAGTAATGAAGCTCTATGGCGAATCATGATCAGTACTTTTAAATATTTCAGGTATAAGCATGCATAAAATATATAGGCATCAGGTATAACAAGATGTAGCGCATTAGCAGTAAAAAATATGGCGTTACTTTAAAACTAAATCTGAATTCTTTTAAAAACTAAGATTAAATTTCAGCATATGTTCAGAAATAATGGTTGATAAAAATTAAGATGGGATACTTTGCCTAAAATATGAAATTCAAATTCTTCACTTATTATATTGACAGTTTTTCTCTTTCTCGTATCCGAAGTATACACAGAGCAAGTATTGTAATCGTCCAAAAATCCGAAATCGAGATTTTTAAATCTCCAGACCACTGTAATTACAGAAAATACAGATTTTTGAAATTATCTTATTATGATCTTTACTCCAAATATGTAGATTTTTATCAAATTTTAATAAAAACCCATTTTTAGGAATTATGTCTGTTCGAATGCTCGAGTGCGGTGAACGCTCATAATAACTCAGAAACGGTACAGTTTGTGTAAATGAGTATTGGTATATAATCATGTTACTGAAAATGTAATTCTGTATCAAATTTTGATTTCAGTATTACGTAAAAGTTTTTGAATATTCAAATTCAATTTTTCTTTTCTATACAAAGAATAAAAGTGTCATGTGCTAGAATTCAAGAAAAACCACTCATGGCTTACATTGAATTTGTTGCCCTACTCGTAGGATTACACCTTCATTAGGCAGTATGTGAAAAATTTCAATCTACTGCCGTTGGTTTTAAAAAAATTCAATTCTTTCTAGAATTCGCCTTCTTTATTATTAAATTGAAATATAATTTCTAATATTCGCTTTGATCGTTATGAGTAATTTTCCTTTTATTTACTACACGTAGATACAATTTCGTGATGCGTTCAATACTTCGAATATCTGCAATAGCTGCTTTATATATATGATTTATTCGTTTGAGATTCATTTAACTATAGAGAAATATCATCCCCATATACTCATCAATAATGTAATTCCATTAATGTTGGATGAATGTTCAGAGTTCTATATTCAGGGTGAAAGTCTAATACCTAAGCTACCGTAAAGCTGTATTTCTAGAAGAGAGATCGAAGGAAATTAATTTGAAGAATTGGTTGATGATCTGATTTTTTTAATAGAGTAGTATATAAAAGTTGTTTCACAATATTTTAATTTCCACATAATTTTAAAAAAAGAAAATATGCTAAAAAAGAAACTAATACATTCAAAAATGTTGGCCGTGGGCAAGGACGTAGATATTTATCCGTTGACGAACAAAGAGTACGAAATATAAATATTTCGCATGAATTTAGCATTTTTATTGAATCTAGTGGGATATTTTTGACATTTTTTTGTAAATAATAGATGACATGGGGATAATATACAAATACTTGGAAATCGAATATGTATTTGGACGCCATTTTTCAGCCGATTAATATAAAAATTGGATATACAAATACTGCTGTATTTACAAGATCACTTACTGTATCTCATTCCGTTCTGCGTTTTGAATATTACATTTACATGATTGAGATAATACAAACATACACATTATTTATATTTTGACAAATTTTATTCAAAATTACATAAATAAATGCTAAAAATGGGAACCAAATTTTATCTATATATATCTTTGCTTTTTGTAGTTATAAAGTTCATTTGTATTTAGAACGCAAAATAAGTTGAAATCTTGTGACTAGATTTCGTTAAAAATTTAACAGAAATCTACAAAGTAGTTCTTCAGAATCGTATAAAAATTTTCATCTGTCTTGCACAATGCATTTTTGAGTTATTGTATTCAAAAATAGAAACATACAGTTTAAAAATTCCATTATTCATATTTCTGGATTCTAAAACCGAATAAAAATTCGAATTCGAATTTTTCAATGTTTATAATACTTTTTTTTTTATAATGAATAAGTAAAAAATAAATTTAAGAAGATGGAACTCCCACCAGCCTACGAAGATTATTTGCTAGAAAATCATTGTCTTAGATTCCGATAGAGATGGATACACTGGTATTCGATTGTATATGTAGGTATTCGAACTTATCTATTCGGAATGTCCTATATCTAATCGGAAACAACCAATTCACATATGAAACTGGACATTCCTATTTGTATTCTCTATCTTAATATTCATAAATTATTGTATTGTCACCGTTCGCGTTCTGTATATCAACAGAGAAAAATAGCACCATTGATGAGCATCCTTTGGGTAATCCTATTGACCTTTTATTATTAAAATTTTTATGTGATCGTGACCGATTTCTCTACCTGGGTCCTATCATCTTTAATAGTTTTTAGGTAGAATTTTGAATCAATCTGAATATCCACAATATTTGAAAGCTTATTTTTGCAACTATCTTATCCATTCTTAAAATCCTGCATAGTAAAAACATTCGAAAATGTCCAGGTTTATTCGTTATTCTTGAAATGAAAACTGATAGTAAATAAATAAATAAATAAATAAATAAAGTTCCGTTAATTCTAAATTAAACATATCGCATGTTTACGATTAAAGATAATTACCATTCGCCAATACTCATCAGGCACAAGGAAAACACAATATTTTTACATTGTAAAATATTGTTTTAAAGGGGAAGAAAAACTTTGTTGAAATGCATAAATATTTCTATGAACTCATTTTTTTTATAGTTTGAAATCTATAGGAACAGCATATCACAATGCCAGAAATCTAGTGTAAAAATTTTCGTGTCGCCATCTAGTGCATAAAGATAACTACAAATGCAAGAATTTAAATCTTTCTTTAAATAAAATACTTAATCAAATATTGAATATGTGAAACGAGTTTTATATCATAAGAAGCTACATTATAGAGTTTAAAGTTTCATTCCAAAAAACTTTTTAAAAATTCTATATTTCATTACATTTTATGAAGCAATACGTGTCTCATGTTGTCTTCAATGTGCAAAATCTGCAATATATATATATATAACACATTCATAAAAGTTGAAAAAAGAGACATATTGATAAGAATTATATTCCAAAAGTTGAATGAAATGCTAAGCAAACAATAAAAGTAGTTAATCTCATATGTTCACTGAACCATTTGTTGAAAGAGAAATAATGCTATCAAAGCTAACTTCCTAAACACAAATTTACAAAACATTATATGAAAGATGTTAGAAAATTTGTACATTTTATGCCTTCTATTTCAATGACAAGTGTAAGAAATTATAAAGGCAATATAATGAATAATGCAAAAAAAAGGAATGTAATAAATACATATTTTGAATACAAAACATCTTTTGTATAAAATATGTATAAAATATCGGTTGATACGATTTCATCTTCTATTCCATGAATTTCAAAATTAATTGATATTTGTAAAGTCATATACGAATATTTCAGATCTTACTTCGCTTCTGTTGCCATTTTGCTGTCCTTTTTATAAATGCTTTTAAAGATGAAACATAACATGCAACATATCACAAAAATCCAGCAACATATCATTCATAGGATGACTTGTCTGCTTTTTATAACACAAAATGGAATCGATAAATTCAATAAGTGAGGCGTTATTTCATTTGCTGCAGAAAATTTCATTTCTTTGTAAATTTTCATTGTTTTTATCGAATTAAATTATTGCAACTGTAATAACAATAATACCAGTTCGTAAGTTATTTATGTGTAAACAGAATATTATAGAAAAGCAAAATTATATTTAATCATAATTAAATGACGGAAACAGTATGAAGCAGAATTACAGTAATAATTTCTGATAGAAATAATATGCAGAAATGATAAGCGACAATTGAAAGAAAATTAGTTTTATCAGGGTAAACACTTGTATTTCGTTTTTGTTGGTAGAATTATTCTAAGCAAATTGATTTTAATTTATATTTCAATCACATGCACTGTTTGTAATTAGTTTAATTTGTATACAAAATAATTTCATTTATTTCAATAAGTTCTAACGAACTGCTGAAATTTTTTTTCAATTGCATTAAAAGTCTTTTGTTTTAAAAAAGATATTCATTAGTAGAAACCCCTCTCTTGTGGAAGTTTGGATAGGGGGTGGCAGCTCTGTTGTAGTCCTCGTCATCTGACAGCGATTCAAAAGTAAGAAGTCGGTGCCAAAATAACCCTAGTGTTGCTTTAAAACAGTACGTTAATATAACTGAACTGGACATTAGTAGAAGCAGTTACTACAAATTAATGGAATATTTCAAATTGGCAAAAGATATATATATATCAAGTCTGGAATATATAGAAAAAATATACAGCAATCAAACGAGGAGGCAAATAACATCCCTATAAATTCTGCAGATAGAATAAGGAGCGATCATTTCTGTAAAATATCTTTTAAAATAACGAGCGTTTTACAGATATTTGAACTTCGCTATACTTTTTTTTTTATGTTTGTAAAGATGAAATGTTACAATCGAATTTTCCCTTAATGTTGTAAAATTGTGATGGTTCTGTATTTAAGATAACATGATGTGATTTCAATATTTTTAGAACTGAATTATCTGTTAAACGATTCATTTAATCAAATGTTGATAAATTTACTCAGATGATGTTTGATAAATTTACTCAGATGAAAAATATGCATCAGATATTCGTAATTGTATATAGCTCAAACCTAATGATATATATATATATATATATATATTATTTACATAGATAATTAGAGCTATTATACACCTTGAGAAATAATGCTATGAATTCTCTTGAGAACATCAAAGCATAAATTTGAAGACTTCGGGACATGAGTTGATTGATAGAAATAATTAAAATTATTGTTGATATATAATAAATTCCCAGTGTAATAATAAGTGTGTGTAATTCCGAATGATTTAAAAAATTTTCACATTTTAAACTAAATTATATGTAAAAGAAGAATATAATTCAAATTTACGAATTGAAGTGCTGTTCTGAAATTTTCTCACATATTCTCTAATAAAAGTAATATTTCGATTTGCCAAACAATTTGAGGGCATTATTTAAGGCCCTGAATGCCACGATTACTTGCAATTTGATTTTTAGAGTCACGCACATCAGCATTTTGTATTTCATACTATAGTAAAAATTAATGAGTATAAATTGTGCTGATTTTCTGTCAATGTATTAAAAGAAAAAAATAGAGTATAATTTTAGTAACTAGATCATTTATCAAATTGCACACAACAAAGTTGTCGCGTTTTTGAATTATGACGTTTAAAGGCATTTTAAACTGCAGACAGACAAAACCTAACCCGGTGATGAATTTCTTCTGAAATTTGATAAGGCTCTAGACATCAGACGCTAAAATTGGGCAACAACGTTTATCCATTTAGACTCTTTACATTTTGTAGCAATCGTATTTACATGTGTTTCAATACGGACTGACACATTTGCTTAAGGTATCCGAACATGTTGAAAAGGTCAATTTTCTCAACAAAAAAAAATGACTTTCGTTAAATATTTTTTTTGGATAGACCAGTCTTTGAGCTATCCAAAACCGGTTTAATTTTGTCTCTACGTTAACTATAAGTCAATATATTAATATTTCCGTAATGAGCGGTAAACCAGAAGTGGGCATTTAAATAACCGTAAATACCGATTTAAAGAGCCAAAAATAAGTTAACAATGTGTATAAAGCCAAATTTAGTTTTAAATACTGAAATTTTTTGCACGAAGAAAAGCAAAATGCCAATGAGAGTTTCGATGGTGTTTTGTGGAGATTTGTACCTAAAGATGTCTTTGTTGAGCTACGAACTCTCAGATACTGTGCCTGTAATACATTTTAACAAAGGTTTTATGGATTACTGATTAACCTTAAGGTTACTGGAGTGTATCTAGTGCAAATGCAGTTAGAGCATTGTTTTAGCTCGACAAAGACAGAATAAATGAATCTAAGTGTCATTCAGTGCTAAATGCAAAAATTGCCAGAAATAAAATAAAACTATTAAAAACGAAAAATTATTAAAAGCTGAGGAGAAAGAAGGTATAACCTATGAATTTGGCGAATTTTAAGTATATGCAAACATAATTGATTATTGAAACATATTACTGTATACTTTAAATGCAATTTTTTTTTTCCAATTTTTTTTTTTTTTTTTTTTTTTTTTTTTTTTTTTTTTTTTTGCTTACTTCAAATTAAATAACTTGAAATATAATTATGAATTTTGGTAGATTTTTCTAGGAAAGGAAATAAGAATTTAGATTGAGTGACTACTTTTTTATAATTCCCAGCCTATGGCTTGAATTATAATGTCATATACTAAAAATTGCATTTCGTGAATTTTTCTACGCCAGTTGGGGTAACGCTATGCAGAATAGAAATTTTTAATTTCCTTTATTCTATGTTATTTTATTTCAAAAGTACTTCAGGATGAATCCGAAAGATCGATTAATTAACAATGTATAAACAACAGAATTGTTTGAAATAGTAGGCACAAAAATGTTAAGCCTAGCCTCATTACTGCTGTGAAAAAAAATGAAGCCTTACTCATTTGGCGGTGGGGAAAATGAAAAAGATTTTTTGGCACTTAAGTTTGTTTTTAGTTACTAATTAAAAATTCAAAAAAAGGAACCCCAGGTACACATACCCGACCTCCAAGGTATACATGTACCAAATTTGGTAGCTGTTGGTCAAACAGCCTGGCCTGCAGAGCGCCAACACACACACACACACACTCACATTGAGCTTTATAAATGTATAGATTATAACAATACCCTTGTAATTCATTCCCTGGAAAAAAACTTTGGGGTTTATTTTGTTCCGATCAGAGTATAGCGTTTGGTGAAGCTAATTTGAAGTGTTTAAAGAATTTGCTTAAATTTATATTATTAAAGATTTACTGACAAAAGACTTAAAATAATATTTTATAAATTTCTAGACTGTAATGACAAATATTTTAATTATCATAAGTGTAAAGTCATTTCAAAGAAAAAAAATGTTGTACTTCTATAATATATTTTCTAACATTTATCATTTGTCCAAAATATTGGCTTTATTTAAAGTTAAAAAATAACCGACACTCTGATAAGAAATGATTTTGTGTGAATTATAATTTTAATGAGATGTATATTTTTACTTTAAATGTATTTCTTTCTCATAATTGCATTATGCCTTCATTTCTTTATAATATTGCATGATTTTCTCTGAAATAATGTTTTCTGCAATTATTTACTTCTAAAATAAAACGATTTTTAAAACTTATATTTTTATAAATTAAAATTATACCCTTCATGATCAAAAACCTTACTTTGCACTATTCCAAATTTGCTGGAAAAGGCTTGAATTAACTTCGATACTCTTGTAATACTAATCTCTGCTATTACTTGTAATATGAAAAAGAAAATATAAATCGCCCAAAACAATCTGCAGTATTTTAAGAGACTATTTTGGGGACATGAGCGTCCATTTCCACTAAAATGAATAAAAATTGGCAAAAACGTCACTGACATCAACTAAAAATTTACTTCTTTGTAAGAGATATTATTTTTGCTTTAAAAAACGCACTTTTAAAATCGATTGTAGTGTTCTTGGAACAATTCCTTTAAATAATTTATGTACAGTAATTATATCATAAATTGCTACCTTTTAATTCAATTTGAAACTTCTGCATTTAACCCAGAAGGCTTCATAAAATGCGATTATTTTTCCTATTCCTATTGCTGATTTATTTAATTTTTAAATCAAGTAATGCCTTGTGGGCACCTAGTGTTTACCATAAATTTTCTAATGCTAAAATTGATTCACTATCCCAAGCTTTCCGAGGCTATTTTAAAACGTACGTTAGATACCTTCAAAATGCTTAATCATTTTCGATAAAATAATTTCGTACATCTCTTCTTCTAAAATAAAATTTCAATTACCTAAAAGAAATTAAAATTATTTCATAATTTTTTAATGGAAATTTTATTCTTTACAGAGAATTAAGGCAAATTTTCCGTCTGATAAAAAAAATTAGCATGCATGTCTTTGAAAGCATTTAGAATTTCTGTAATCAAGAGGATCATTTATTTTCAAATTCATTAAAGTATTAACTGTTTAGATATATTTAACAGCCAAATTTCATATGAAGTTTTCTCTCTGATCAGTCATCCCTTACAAGAGATTTCCGATCTTCCCCTGAAAAAGGCAGGAACAAATGTTGGTGATATTAATCTTACACTTATCAAATAAAACAAAAGCAAGCTTTCTAATTCGGAAGAATTTTTTGTTATCATTTACGCAAATCAAATTTTAAGTATCGACACACAAATCTAAGTTCTTTAGAATCAGATAAATAATTTAAGTTAGACGAATTTGATTTCATTACGTTTATACTCGGAAGAAAAACTGAATATCAAAAGTCAGGCCTGCAGCAAAAAGGTAAGCTTCATTAATCAGTGAATACCATATTTCTGAGATACAGTTAAAGAACTAAAAGAAACACTTCATCTTTTCTATACAATATTTAATGAATAGTAGGGTCATTTCAATTTATTACATTTGTAGTGCACAAATGCTAGCTAACTGTTTTTATTAGATCAAACATTATTGTCAAGAGCTAGATCCTTATTTTATTACATCTCCTTATTTTTATTCGGAATATTTTTATTTAATTTTTCCACATACATAATTTTTGGTGATTTTTAGAATATTGCGAATGAGGAACAATATTTGGGGAAGAAATTTCATTTTTTAAGGATTCCGTACCTGTTTCAATTGATTATTAATAATATACTTTAAATGAATGTCAATTTTTGAATCAAATTCATGCTCCCTCTGAAAAGAAATATCTTATCAGTATCCAAATTATGTACGAAATTAAATATGTATAAAAAAATTAAGCTAGAAAATGTCATTGTAAAAGTTATTTGAAATTCAGTATTGAGCTATTTTACGTCATCTGAAGATTGGATTCTTTAACTCGAAACCACGTAATTTTGCTAATGTTTTGAATGGCCACATGTCCAATTTATGTATGAGATTTCCAAATAGTATAGGAACTCAAATATGTACGCAAAAGCAATATTTAAACATTTGCACTCGGAAAGATAATTCAATGCATAATTATTCCCTTAATTGTTGAACCTGTTTATTACACCAAAAAATAAATTCTTGCAACTATTTCAAGTTGAATTTCCCTGAAAAATGAATCTCATCTTTTTAATATTCTGTAGGTATATTTAACAATTAAAATTTTAAAAATAAAAATGTCAAAATGACGCACCGCTTTGAATGGTGACTAAGAGAAGACATTCGAGTGCGAAGCGATAATATTTAAACAGATCACGTGATTCTAAATATCGTTGCTGAAAGCTGAAGTTTTATATTACTAAAAATATACATTTATATCCATTTTTAAAAAAATCAGAAATATGAAAAAGAATTCATAGGAAAAACGTTATTTCGGAAGTTGCTTTTTGTAATTTCGTTATGCAAAATGCAGTTTTTGCAATATTCACCAAAAAGTAAATTAATGATTGAAAAAATTTAATTCATATTAATTTTTAATTAAAAATCTAATTAAAATTTGGAGGCTCTATTAATTAGGTATTTACTACAATAAAATAAACTATGGGGCCAAATTTAGTAAGCCAAGATTCACTGATCTGTTCTGCAAATTTTACCCTTCGTATTTTAATGTCACATTTCAAACATATTAGAAAAAGTTATTACATGACTATTATTAAATAACTAACTAATGATATTATTGTTACTATTATAATTAATTATTAATATTATTAAATAATTAATAATTTTTGAAAACAAATTATTACAACACCTAACATTTTCAAATAAATTATCTTGATATTATAATTTTCTATTTTCAAATGTAATATCAATTGTTTAGACCGCTTAGCTAATGCGATTAACAAATTTAAAAATTGTAGTATAAAAAACTCACGAGAATTTGATTTATTTATTAAATGAATCGTTATTTGATTGCAGTATTTTTTGGAATAATTATAAATCTTGATAAATTTATAATTTAAAAATAATTATTTATAAATATTCATTGTAATCGTAATTTAATATTTAAGTAATAATTATAATTTTAAAAATATTTGTTTTAACGTAATGAATTTAAATATTTCTAGTTAAAATTTAGACATTTCTTTTATTTCAAGAAATTTACACATAAATAAACACAGAAATAAAAGTGGTTTGAAATGTATTTGACATGGATTTCAATTTCAGTCTTTAAAAATAATTTGAGGGAGAAATTTTGCAAATTCAGTCTAGAAAAGAAATTATACATTACTGTTTCAAACCAAACAATCAGTAACTATTAATTGAAGTCATATATGCATAGAGGGTTGAAAGAAGAGCAAGATTACGGTTCATCTTAAAATAGTAAAAAAAACGCTTAGTAAAGAGAAAACTTCATAACAAACAGGCTTTTATTTCAGAAAAATATATTCAAATAAAAAAAAAATCATGTTAGGAAATTCAAATAACTTACGAACAATATATACATATTAGTTTACGAACAATTTATACATATTAGATTACGAACAGTACAATGCAATTGTTTACGAACAATTTATACATATGTACAATATATACATACAATTAGATATTTAAATATTTATAACAGAATACATCCATATATGAAAAATTATTAACATATAATCAATCACTTATATTTATTGCTCTTTACATTTCACTTTCCAGAATATATTCCATTATAGTATTGTACATTATAGCTAAGAATACAGCTTCAAAAATGCTTACCTAAGACATTTCTACAAAAAAATCTCGTAAAATACAATTTTAGCTTCAAACATAAGAAAATAGGAACATAATCTTTCTAATGATGTATAGTATTAATTTTAGTAAAACTGGCTGAACAACCAATTTACAATTATCTGATTTTTCATTCCTTTTTAGATTTACACCTACTTTATCCGTTTGTCTCTACAGGCCTTAGATAGCAAGTTCCCATGATAATTTTTTTTTTCTTGCTTGTGATGGGTGAAAATTTCGATTTTTATTAAAGTACGGCACAGTGGTTCCTGGCTTGTCAATCTGTTTTCTGAATAGCCATCTAAAAAGTTACTCTTAGAGATGGAAAGTAAATATTTTCCCCCTGATCTTGAAGAATTTGGATATCATTTAAGCATCAAATCTAAATGCATCTAAGTTGCATTTCTGTGCACGTTCTTGTAGAAAATGCTCCATGACTGCCATGAGATGGTAGAAAGTAGACATTCAGTTTTTGGATGAAAATTAAATACACTAATATTTAAAACATTTCCATAAAATATATGAAAGTTTACATTGACAAGAAAATGCTCAAAATTCCTACGTATTCAACCAAGAACGTATTATCTATCACGTCTTGGAGTGAAAAGACAAAAATAAAATTGCAATATAAAAAATCTTATTTTGCTTAATGAATCTTTACAGTAATCAAAAAATGCATCTTTGTATGAAGTTTTGAGCAAGAGCCAAATTTAATATCAATAAATTTAGAAACAGTCACATTTGACTCAACACAAAAGGAATTTGGCATGAATGCAACCACGTTTGATATTCAAATTAGAAGAACTAAATCGTTAAGCATCGTATTGTTTAAGGTAGAAAATTATACGATGATATAATACCCTCTTTAAACATATCATCACTTGGACATTTTTGCGTTAAACAATTGTTTGGAGCACCAATCCTTCTACAAAACTAATCTTCAAGAAAAAACTTGTAAAACGTGTTTACCTTTTAATAAGGAAGCATCAAAGT
Organism: Argiope bruennichi; assembly: GCF_947563725.1. Lineage (NCBI taxonomy): Eukaryota > Metazoa > Arthropoda > Arachnida > Araneae > Araneidae > Argiope > Argiope bruennichi. The sequence continues at coordinate 100,345,609 of NC_079157.1, forward strand.
GATGTTAGCATTTGTATGAATGTTTTTATCACTGGAAAATATTTAAAAGAAAACGTTTTAGTTCTGTATCATATGTAAAATGTAACTGCATTGATCCGTCTCAGTTTTACCATTTGGCAACAACTCGCTAAAATTAGTGAAAATAGAGATTTTAAAATTACCAGAACTCTGGATAGAAAGGGAAATTTGCTTTCATGAAACGCTTGTTGGGAGTAACCAATCAGTTTGATGAACAGATTCTAGATGCAGTAAAGTTTTGTTTTACAAAAAAGTTTCTAGGTAAGAGCAGTATCTAGGGTGTTGCAATAGCATTGGTATTAACCGAAGGAACATTCCAAAGTAGCCGATTGATCTAAGCTCCAGCATTTCAATAAGTGTAGAAAACAAACTGATGATGTTTTCGGCAAAATACACCTTGGAAGACAAGAAATTACCAGAAGCATCTTCAATCCCAGACCAAAGCCAAATTCAAAAATATGTTACAACTGAGCATTTTTGATCATATTGCTAAAATCGATTTATTTCAAATCCGACGGTGGAGATACGATATGAAATGAAAAAAATAACCTCCCTTCATTTGAAAAGGGCTGTCATGGCAAGGTTATCAATGACCGTGATAAGAAAGTTTATATATATTTTTTGTAAGATAGCCGCAACGATTTATAACAAATAATTACAAATAGACATTCTCATATTTTTAAAAATAATTTTTTCCATTTACGTAAGAAATATGTGACGTGCGTTTTCCCTTTATCAAAGCAAAACAAAGAAAAAAGATAAATAATTTTCCCGTGATAAAGTTTATCTGTTTCGCATAATAGATCCAAAAAAATCGACTTGTTCAGGAGAAACTGCTCTTCCTCTTTATCACTGGGAATTTCTAAGACCATTAAATGTATCCGTTAGAGGTCGGCTCACACATGCAGCTTCAAGTGCGAAGGATGAACAAGGTAGAAACAATGCGAACTCTTTAACACCAAGATTTTTTTTCATTATAAATGTTCTGTGTGAAGTAATTAAATTCTTTAATCCAGCAAGTGTTCAGCATTATTTGAAAGTATTACTGTAAAAAATACATTTACGGATTGACTAATATTGAAAAAATACTTCTCGCAGGAACGACAGAAAGGTAGGCTAGTATTAATATTATATTTCTTTAATATTCCTACCGATTCTGATAAAAAAAAGAATATAAATTGTTTGCAAGAATGTTGGTAAAAATAGAATTCCTTTATCCATATTGGATATATTCACACTCACTATATACCTCGAAAAAATTAATGCGGAGAAAGAAAGCATTCTTGCATTTCATTTACGATAATTATCTTTAAACTCATTTTAATGATGCATCATTTATCATAACAGATTTTATAAAGAAAATTTTTATTCTGATCTTTCTTAGATTTTTGTAGATTGGAAAAACCATTACAAATTCTGAATGAGAATTGTTTATTTCGATGCAATAGAAGAGGAGGTCTAAAAATTGAAATTTGTTCTCTACAAAGTAGGGAAAGAAGCCAAATGTGTAGCAATCTAATACAAAGACTTAAAAAAAGAATGGTTAAGAAAATTCGAAAAAGAAACTGGCAATATTTGGAATTTAAATAATCAGTTCAGACCGAAGAATAAAAATTAGCAAATTTAGTCTGTAAAAGACAGCCAAGTTTCCTTTTATACGACCTACAAATCACAAATAAGGAATATAATGGCTCGTATAACATCGAGGTTTGCTTAAATTTTCTTAGACAAAAAATCTCGTTCAAACCAAGAGGTTGTTCCCAGTTGCATACAAATGGTCCTCGAAAGAAATGTTATTTTTTTCTTGTCATCAGGCAAAGGCATCGTAAAGGAATTGCGATTGCCTGACGCTTCAAAATGTAACTAATGATTCGATATATATTCGTTTTTGAAGACTGCTAATATACTCGTTTTATAAGATATTGTGTTGAAAAAATCTGTGTTCAAGCAGAATAATTTTACATTAACTAAAGTGCAAAATATAACAAATTCACACATTTCATTAGTGTATTTATTTTTGGCCGAACGTTGTTATAAACAAGAAATAAAAATTTTGCATAAAGAGAATAAGTGGATTCGAACAGTGAAATGAGTACAATCGTGGTTCAAAATCAAGATCTTATTTTCAAAACTGTGCATGTCGTGTCAAAGCATGAAACAAAATCGTTTGAGCCCAGCACTTGCTATCCATTTTACCATTTATAGAATTTTTTTGCAATTCTTTCTAAAAAGAGTGTGAAAAGAATAGCAAGTTGTTCATTGATTTCCGTATTAGAATCACGATTGATATTACGAAAATTTTCGAGCTTTAACTATGGAACCAAAATTCGAAATTTTCTGAGTGATATTTTTGTATCAGATGCACGACTATTCTTGTCCTTTGAAACAGATGCGAAAAATTCTTAGTGACAGCTCAGACAACAATGTCATTTTTTTGAAATCTATTCCTTCGAACCTATTGCTAAGGAACCGTAATAGGTTCAAGTTGTCGCATCTCATGAAATGGAAATTTTGAAGAATTTTTTTACGATCTAGTCCAGACAATGTATAAACAAAACTTTTGCTTCTCTAGATGATCATCTACGGACGAATTTTTAATTCGTCTTTTCTTAAAAATAATAATATTTTCTGATGTAATGAAAGCAAATTGAATTATATTTTTTTTCATGATGATCCAGAAAAAATCAAAATCCATCATGTATATAACCACTTCTTATAGCAATAAAAGTATTGACTATTAATGAATGATAAATTTTGACCAGGACGACGATTTTTTTGAAGTTGTTTACAATTCGCCCCCTTTGCTTTTAATAGCTTGTATTTCGAATCTTACACTTCATTTACAGTAACAATGCAATTAAAGAAAAAAAATCATGTATTATGTTTTAATTAAGGAGTATATGTTTATTGGGACGTTCAACAAATAATGTCTATATATATATTTTAAATTAAAGACAATAGCTAACATCTACAGATGATAACACCTATATTTCCAGTTATGTATATCCTCCAAGGAGCAATAACAAAGTGATGACATGAATAATATTGAAATAAAAGGAAAACGCCTTTGGCTACTTTCTCCTTCAAGATTATGTCCTTGTATTCATTTTTAACTAATATGCAATTCTCAGCAATTTTCAGATATTTCATCATTTGAAATTCATTCATGTTTCTGAATGTTTCTTTAATGATTCATCATTCATTCATGAATCAAGTGCATCAAATTCCAAAATTATCAAAACATTTCAAGAATTAAGTATTGTAACACTTTCAATGCTACTAATACGCAATCTAAACTACCAATCTAATACTAATTATCTAAACCTAAACTACTTATCTAATACTAATTATCTAAACCTAAACTACTTATCTAATACTAATTATCTAAACCTAAACTACTTATCAAATACTAATTATCTAAATCTAAACCACTAATCTAATACTAATTATCTAAATGTACTACTAAATCTAAACTACTATATCAATACTAAACTGGCAATCTAAACTGGTATAAGAGACAAATTTCAGCCCACAGAAACGTGTAATTGGAAGTATCTGAAATGCGAGATATCTTTTCGGTAGCGTTGAAAGTGATCATTACAATGTAGTCGCATGACATTTGTTTCGGGAAGAGATGGGCCATTTTAAATGGCAAGATTTTTTTTTTCGAAATTTACCACGCATGGAAGGTAGGAATCTCTAATACATTCGTCATTTTGTATAAAGTACTTCATACTTTATGAGTATACAAATGAACTTGTTTGGGAGTATAGCTGACAGAACATGAAAAAACATTCGTTTTGCTATGACGTTTAAATCGTAATTATCATGCCGCCACTTTTATATCAAGATTCTAGTTCAAAATTTCATATTCCGTCCTTTGCCTTCATAAATTAAACAGACACTTTTTCTAAATGCTCTACTTATAAGCATAATTGAACTTCTCAGAGAAAAGTTTCCAAAGAACAAAACATAAAATATTTGAATGTGGTCATATCTACATATATCATCATGGAAATTGTGCATTCTGCAATGGATGGAAAAAATAGATTTTTTCTTCGAATAATATATAATCCATCAAAAATTAAAATATATTTTAGAAATGAAAGAAATGGAAACCGAAATTCAAGGTATAAAATAATAGGAGGATAGCATTTATAGATTAGACCAAAAGAAGTCCCTTTTTACTAAAGAAATTTGGAGCTTCGCCACTTAAGGAAAAATTGAATTATTTGCAGGATGTGATACTTCCAATAGGAAAAAAAAATATGTTTTTATTAAATTTCATGCAAGAGTTTTCTCCGAAATGACAAACAATACTTCGGATGCGCCACAGTTGTACAAGAATAAATTAGGATTCTATTTAATTTTATATGAAAAGAAGTCCCTTTTTACTAGAGAAGACATTTAAATTATTTCATCTCGAGCAGAAGATGAGCAGGTGGAAGAGTTGCAAACTTTAAACCAAATTGCTTTCAAAATTTGCGTAGCAAGAGTGCGCTTAATAGAGGCACTATTTTTTTTTTTTTTGAGAGAGAGAGGGATATACAACAAACAATTAAGACACAAATTTAAATTTGGAGTTGCGCCACTTAAGGAAAAATTGAATTATTTGGAGGATGTGATATTTCCAGTATGTAAAAAATATATACGTTATGATATATTTCATGCAAGAGTCTTCTCCGAAATGACATACAATCTTCGGATTCACCACAGTTGTACAAGAATAAATTAGGAGGCTATTTAATTTTGTATAAAAAAGAAGTCCCTTTTTACTAAAGAATGCATTTAATTCAGAGAAGAACGTGATCAGGAGGCAGAGTTGCAACATTTTTAACCACATTCCTTTCAAAATTTCAGTAGCAAGAGTGCGCTTAATACTGGAACTATTTTTTTTTGAGAGAGAGAGAGATACAGCAAACAATAAAGACAGTTCAATTAATCGATGGAACTGGGACGCAATCTTAAAATTGGATTTGCGCCACTTAAGGAAAAATTGAAGTATTTGGATGATGTGATATTTCCAATATGAAAAAAAATATATGTTTTAATTAAATTTCATGGAAGAGTCTCCTCCGAAATGACAAACAATACTTCGGATGCACCACAGTTGTACAAGAATAAATTAGGAGGCTATTTAATTTTATATAAAAAAGAAGTCCTATTTTACTAAAGATTGCATTTAATTTAGAGAAGAACGTGAGCAGGAGGCAGAGTTGCAACATTTTTAACCAAAGTCATTTCAAAATTTGCGTAGCAAGAGTGCGCTTAATAGTGGCGCTATTTTTTTTTTTTTTTGAGAGTGAGATACAGCAAACAAAAAAGACAGTTCAATTAATCGATTGAACTGGGACGCAATCTTAAAATTGGATTTGCGCCACTTAAGGAAAAATTGAAGTATTTGTAGAATGTGATATTTCCAGTATGAAAAAAATATATGTTTTGATTAAATTTCATGCAAGAGTCTTCTCCGAATTGACAAACAATACCTCGGATGCACCACAGTTGTACAAGAATAAATTAGGAGGCTATTTAATTTTATATAAAAAGAAGGCCCTTTTTACTAAAAAATTTATTTAATTCAGAGCAGAACGTGAGCAGGAGGCAGAGTTGCAACATTTTTAACCAAAGTCATTTCAAAATTTGCGTAGCAAGAGTGCGCTTAAAAGAGGCACTATTACTTTTTTTTGAGGGAGAGATACAGCAAACAATAAAGACAGTTCAATTAATCGATTGAACTGGGACGCAATCTTAAAATTGGATTTGCGCCACTTAAGGAAAAATTGAAGTATTTGTAGAATGTGATATTTCCAATATGAAAAAAAAAAAATATATGTATTGATTAAATTTCATGCAAGAGTCTTCTCCGAAATGACAAAGAATACTTCGGATGCACCACAGTTGTACAAGAATAAATTTGGAGGCTATATAATTTTATATAAAAAAGAAGCCCCTTTTTAATAAAGAATGCATTTAATTCAGAGCAGAACGTGAGCAGGAGTCAGAGTTGCAAAATTTTTAAAAAAAGTCCTATCAAAATTTGCGTAGCAAGAGTGCGCTTAATAGTGGCGCTATTTTTTTTTTTTTTTGAGAGTGAGATACAGCAAACAATAAAGACAGTTCAATTAATCGATTGAACTGGGACGCAATCTTAAAATTGGATTTGCGCCACTTAAGGAAAAATTGAAGTATTTGGAGGATGTGATATTTCCAATATGAAAAAAAAATATATGTTTTAATTAAATTTCATGGAAGAGTCTTCTCCGAAATGACAAACAATACTTCGGATGCACCACAGTTGTACAAGAATAAATTAGGAGGCTATTTAATTTATATAAAAAGTAGGCCCTTTTTACTTAAGAATGTATTTAATTCAGAGCAGAACGTGAGCAGGAGTCAGAGTTGCAACATTTTTAACCAAAGTCCTTTCAAAATTTGCGTAGCAAGAGTGCGCATAAAAGAGGCACTATTTTTTTTTGAGGGAGAGATACAGCAAACAATAAAGACAGTTCAATTAATCGATTGAACTGAGACGCAATCTTAAAATTGGATTTGCGCCACTTAAGGAAAAATTGAAGTATTTGGAGGATGTGATATTTCCAATTTGAAAATAAATATATGTTTTAATTAAATTTCATGGAAGAGTCTTCTCCGAAATGACAAACAATACTTCGGATGCACCACAGTTGTACAAGAATAAATTAGGAGGCTATTGAATTTTATATAAAAAGAAGTCCCTTTTTACTAAAGAATGCATTTAATTCAGAGAAGAACGTGATCAGGAGGCAGAGTTGCAACATTTTTAACCACATTCCTTTCAAAATTTCAGTAGCAAGAGTGCGCTTAATACTGGAACTATTTTTTTTTTTGAGAGAGAGATACAGCAAACAATAAAGACGGTTCAATTAATCGATGGAACTGGGACGCAATCTTAAAATTGGAGTTGCGCCACTTAAGGAAAAATTGAAGTATTTGGATGATGTGATATTTCCAATATGAAAAAAAATATATGTTTTAATTAAATTTCATGGAAGAGTCTCCTCCGAAATGACAAACAATACTTCGGATGCACCACAGTTGTACAAGAATAAATTAGGAGGCTATTTAATTTTATATAAAAAAGAAGTCCTATTTTACTAAAGATTGCATTTAATTTAGAGAAGAACGTGAGCAGGAGGCAGAGTTGCAACATTTTTAACCAAAGTCATTTCAAAATTTGCGTAGCAAGAGTGCGCTTAATAGTGGCGCTATTTTTTTTTTTTTGAGAGTGAGATACAGCAAACAAAAAAGACAGTTCAATTAATCGATTGAACTGGGACGCAATCTTAAAATTGGATTTGCGCCACTTAAGGAAAAATTGAAGTATTTGTAGAATGTGATATTTCCAGTATGAAAAAAATATATGTTTTGATTAAATTTCATGCAAGAGTCTTCTCCGAATTGACAAACAATACCTCGGATGCACCACAGTTGTACAAGAATAAATTAGGAGGCTATTTAATTTTATATAAAAAGAAGGCCCTTTTTACTAAAAATTTATTTAATTCAGAGCAGAACGTGAGCAGGAGGCAGAGTTGCAACATTTTTAACCAAAGTCCTTTCAAAATTTGCGTAGCAAGAGTGCGCTTAAAAGAGGCACTATTTTTTTTTTTTTTTGAGGGAGAGATACAGCAAACAATAAAGACAGTTCAATTAATCGATTGAACTGGGACGCAATCTTAAATTTGGAGTTGCGCCACTTAATGAAAAATTGAATTATGTGGAGAATGTGATATTTCCAGTATGAAAAAAATATATGTTTTGATTAAATTTCATGCAAGAGTCTTCTCCGAATTGACAAACAATACCTCGGATGCACCACAGTTGTACAAGAATAAATTAGGAGGCTATTTAATTTTATATAAAAAGAAGGCCCTTTTTACTAAAAAATTTATTTAATTCAGAGCAGAACGTGAGCAGGAGGCAGAGTTGCAACATTTTTAACCAAAGTCCTTTCAAAATTTGCGTAGCAAGAGTGCGCTTAAAAGAGGCACTATTTTTTTTAATGAATGAATTTTAATGAATTTTTAATGAAGAATGTAATTTTTATTTTTGAATTAAATTCATTTTTTTAATGCAAAGAATTTATTAAACATTTCAATGAATTCAAAGTATATTTCATTAACAGTTATATCAGCTAAGCAACACAGTTTTACAACTATTGCTTTAGTCATTCACGTCTTTCTTTTTTTAAGGAAAATTTGGAGAGCCTTTATGGAAGACAGTTCAGAGAACTGGGGGGCAGTTTTTTTAGGAAAATTGCACCACTTTATTAGAACAATTTCAGTACGGAGCAATCATTTAGTAAGAGAATGTAATTTTTATTTTCGAATTGAATTCATTTTTTTCATGCAAAGAATATATTAAACATTTCAATGAATGATATTTCATCAATAGTAGCACCAGCAAAGCAGCACAGTTTTACAACATTTGCTTTAGTCATTCACGTCTTTCTTTGTTTAAGGAAAATTTAGAGAGAGTTTATGAAAGACAGTTCATAGAACTGGGGTGCAGTTATCTTAGGCAACTTGCACCACTTAATTTGAAAAATTCCAGTACGGAGAAAGCATTTAGTAAGAGGATGTGATTTTTATTTTCTTTCGAATTGAATTCATTTTTTTTTCAAAGAATATATAAAACAGATTTCAATGAATTCAAAGGATATTTCATTAACAGTTATATCAGCTAAGCAGCACAGTTTTACAACTATTGCTTTAATCATTCCCGTCTTTCTTTGTTTAAGGAAAATTTGGAGAGCCTTATGGAAGACAGTTCAGAGAACTAGTGTTAATTTTCTTGCAAATTGCAGAACTTAATTTGAAAAATTTCAGTACGGAGCAAGCATTTAGTAAGAGGATGTGATTTTTTTTGTTTCGAATTGAATTCATTAATTTATGCAAAGAATATATGAAACATTTCAATGAATGATATTTCATCAATAGTAGCAACAGCTAAGCAGCACATTTTTAACATTTGCTTTAGTCATTCACGTCTTTCTTTCTCTAAGGAAAATTTGGAGAGCCTTTATGGAACACAGTGCATAGAACTATGTTGCATTTTTTAGGCAAATTGCACCACTTAATTTAAAAAATTTCAGTACGAAGAAAGCATTTAGTAAGAGAATGTAATTTTTATTTTCGAATTGAATTCATTTTTTTAATGCAAAGAATATATTAAACCTTTCAATGAATGATACTACATCAATAGTAGCACCAGCAAAGCAGCACAGTTTTACAATATTTGCTTTAGTCATTCACGTCTTTCTTTGTTTAAGGAAAATTTGGAGATAGTTTATGGAAGACAGTTCATAGAACTGGGGTGCAGTTATCTTAGGCAACTTGCACCACTTAATATGAAAAATTTCAGTACGGAGAAAGCATTTAGTAAGAGAATGCAATTTTTATTTTCGAATTGAATTCATTTTTTTAATGCAAAGAATATATTAAACATTTCAATGAATGATATTTCATCAATGGTAGCACCATCAAAGCAGCACAGTTTTACAATATTTGCTTTAGTCATTCACGTCTTTCTTTGTTTAAGGAAAATTTGGAGAGCCTTTATGGAAGACAGTTCAGTGAACTGGGGTGCAGTTATCTTAGGCAACTTGCACCACTTAATATGAAAAATTTCACTACGGAGAAAGCATTTAGTAAGAGAATGCAATTTTTATTTTCGAATTGAATTCATTTTTTTAATGCAAAGAATATATTAAACATTTCAATGAATGATATTTCATCAATAGTAGCACCAGCAAAGCAGCACAGTTTTACAATATTTGCTTTAGTCTTTCACGTCTTTCTTTGTTTAAGGAAAATTTGGAGAGAGTTTATGGAAGACAGTTCATAGAACTGGGGTGCAGTTATCTTAGGCAACTTGCACCACTTAATTTAAAAAATTTCAGTACGGAGAAAGCATTTAGTAAGAGGATGCGATTTTTAGTTTCTTTCGAATTGAATTCATTTTTTTTTTTTTTTTTTTTTTTGCAAAGAATATATAAAACAGATTTCAATGAATTCAAAGGATATTTCATTAACAGTTATACCAGCTAAGCAGCAGAATTTTACAACTATTGCTTGAGTCATTCTCGTCTTTCTCTGTTTAAGGAAAATTTGGAGAGACTTTATGGAAGACAGTTCAGAGAACTAGTGTTAATTTTCTTGCAAATTGCAGAACTTAATTTGAAAATTTTCAGTACGGAGCAAGCATTTAGTAAGAGGATGTGATTTTTTTTTTTCGAATTGAATTCATTTTTTTATGCAAAGAATATATGAAACATTTCAATGAATGATATTTCATCAATAGTAGCACCAGCTAAGCAGGACATTTTTAACATTTGCTTTAGTCATTCACGTCTTTATTTCTCTAATTAAAATTTGGAGAGCCTTTATGGAACACAGTGCATAGAACTATGTTGCATTTTTTTAGGCAAATTGCACCACTTAATTAGAAAAATTTCAGTACGGAGCAAGCATTTAGTAAGAGGATGTGATTTTTATTTTCTTTCGAATTGAATTCATTTTTTTTTTTTGCAAAGAATATATGAAACACATTTCAATGAATTCAAAGGATTTTTCATTAACAGTAACACCTGCTAAGCAACACAAATTTACAACAATTGCTTTAGTCATTTACGTCTTTATTTTTTTAAGGTAAATTCGTAGGGAATTTATGAAAGACAGTTCAGAGAACTCTTGTGTAGTTTTGTTTGGCAAATTGCACCACTTTATTTGAAAAATTACAGTAAAGATCAAGCAATCATTAGGAATTTATGATTTTTTTTCTTTCGAAATGAATTTGTATTTTGTTATTTAAAGAAATATATGAAATACATTTTGTGGAAAAATTTTTTGGAGAGATATTATCCAAGTCAGTTTCATTAACTGTAAAAAAATGGACAAAGACGTTCATTCGCTTCACTTATATTGAAATTATCCTTGAGCCCACTTATATAAAATAATTTTTACCCAGAATAACGATTATTGACGAGATGATTTATTTTTCAAAGAATAAAGAGAGTTAAGCGAGTTTCATAAACTATATAAAAATTTGACAAAAAGGATTTTTGCACCACTTGTGTAGAATTTTTTCGTATGCACAACTTATGTAACACAAATTATTATCCAGAAGAAATATTGTTGTATAGACGAATCGTCTTCCAAAATAAGATAGAGAGGATTGTTTTCCGTAAAATGATAAACAGAAATTTTTAAAAAAGTATATATGGAAGACAGATAAAATTATATGAACTTTTGTATTATATTTGAGACTAGTTTATTCATTTGGAGGAGGTGATTTTTTCCGGAGAATTTGAATTTTTTTGATTTTTCATTAAAGAATAATGGAGAGCAGCTGATCTTGAAGAATTTGAGAAAATCTGAACTTCTCATTAGATTTTTTCTTCAATATTCTCTTCAATTTGAAGAAATGTTTGTTCTTTGTAAAATACAAAAATGCAAATTATTTAAAGATTATGTTGACAACTCGTCTGTTTCAAAAATAAGGCAATTTTCATTTTACAATTTATATTTCTTTTTTCTGGATGCTGCGATTAATATTTTGCACGCTATTAAATTTATTTTAACATTTCCTTTATATATTTTCTTTTCCTGGGGACCGTAATATTTTTTTCTATCGAAGTGAGCAGGCGGGATTTTTTTTTATAGATAATTCTTTTGGCGCTGCACAGAGATTTCCGTTTTTATTTAATGCATTATTATATTTTTCGCGATTAAGATGTGTTTGTCCATTACTTGTTTTCGCACTTCCTCCGCCGCCAATCTCTGTGCCAATTCGAAAATATTTTTTATTATATCGCGGTTTTGATCATTCAAGTCCGGGCTCTCCAGGGGTGGCAAACCCCTCTCCACTTCAAAATGTGGGTACGTCCGGTCCCCGAGGAATTGCGCCGTAACTCTCCTAAAAAGTGCCAAGGTAATTTTGGGTGCTCCAGGGTCACTCTGTGGAAGAAATGAGGAATTTTTATGAGTATGGAAAGTTAAGATTATACAAATAAATATGCAGTTATGAATCTGATAAACAAAAATAATTAAATAAAATTTGTTTCGCATTTCATTTTTTTTTTACTCATTACAGTTTGCGCTTTCTTTATAAACTACTATTGGTTACATAAATTTATTCCATGTGGCATATGTTATTATCATCGATGATTTAACTGCGTTTACATCTAATGAATGCTATTCAAGATTGAAATTTAGAAGAACTGCTTTAATGTATAAAAATAAACAATGAAGAGAATTCAAGAATTCCAAAACCTTTTTTGAAGAACTTTTTGTTGTTTCTTAACTTCAATTGCTAAAGCATTTTATTGTTAAAATACTTCGCCTATAGTTTCAAGATTGAATGAATTTTAAAAAATCTTAAAAAAAGTTTTTTCTTCTAATTTAGAAAAAAATATTCTAATAATTTTCTTAGCAAACGAAAGTAAACCCATGTTAAGTATTATAACAATTATAATTTTAATTAAAGTTCCAATAATTTTAAACCGCTTGGAATCTATTCTATTATTGCAATCCAAACAAAGCTTCATTTCTATGTTGTTCAATAATTGCTTATTGGGGGAAAATAATTAAAACTTCGGCCTTCAGCTGGGGTTCCGCCAGTAATCAAACATAACTTTTGTTTTCCTTTGTACTTAAAAACTTCGGTGAAATCTTTTATGAACAAAAAATGATTTTATAATGATTTCATCCAAGAAAAGACAACATATAAAGTAATTCGTTTAATCACCGCAGTGACCGGGTCTCGAGTTCAGGTTTTGTATTTCATAATACCGTTATTAAAACTAAGTATTCGTGTATCAAATATTACGTCTTCCGTTCGACTGATTGAATTTATAATTTCAAGCATGTAATTTTAGAAAATTTCTTTTTCGAAGCAAGACAATGAAATTTTTTGTTAGATTTCAAGCACACTCGACAGGTTTTCAACTCACTGACAAATTTCATTCAAAAATATTATTCTCACATTTCAGAAACATTTTACTAAAAAGTTTATGCATGAGGTCTAAACGTTTTTTAGGACAGACTGACATTGGGCAGTCAATCAAGCGTCCTAAAGAATCCATAATTTGAAAGCGTCTAAGCATTTCGTTCAAGAGCAGCATTCCAAATTTCATTTTTGTAAACTGAAGCGATAAGTTTGCAAATATACATGATCGCAAATACGTTTTTCCTCAACTCGAGCAGCTCTAAACCGTCATTATTTGCAAATATTCAAGTTGTACTCGAAGATGAATTCTTCTGTTTATTTTTTTATCATACACCAAATGTTAAATCTGAAGACGCTACCTTAAATATTAGAACAGCCCCACATATCGTCGAAAGTCGGAACTCACCTATTTCTAAAGGAAACATTAAAAACCATTGAATTTTACTTCATTTGTAGTGAAACCCAATTCTAGGGACTTAAATTGATAATATGTAACTACAGTAACCGGACAACGCAAGTTTAAAAAAAACCTATAAATTTGAATGGAATTACAACTCCGCATCGTTGCAACGAATATGTGTTATAAGCTTTAAAACATTAAAAAGAAATAATTAAACGTGTGATAGGTAGGTACAGAATTTGGTGGATGGTACAAAGATAATAAAATTGCTCAGTACTGTACAGTTTTATCTGACGTAAATTGTTTCTTTTGTACTTGTAAAAACACGTCAACATTCAGTGTGAAATTCCAAGCGAAAGACAGAAATACCCCGTTTAAAATCGTCTAAATATAGTGGACAAATTATTGCTCCAGAAAACTGGCATGAATATCGTTTGTCAATACATCCGCCCTCTAAACGTAGTTTATATCTTAGGGTTTTTCTTGATTCTGCAAGAACTCTTTGAAAGAGCATTATGGACGTCGGAAAATATCCATTTATGTTCTCTGTTTGCAGTCATTTGCATCGGAATTTAGTGAAGCTCTTAAAAATTATTTCAGTTTTTATCTATCATTTAAATTAAAACTATTATACTTAATCACTTATAGCACATTTCTCTGGTTCATAGCAAGTCTTCCTTTTCGAGACTTTTTAATTTTTGGTCATAAATTTCAACATTAACGCTTATATTATGTATTTAACTATTAACTATTCATTTAAAATTATATTATTTTTGTTTATAATATCAACTGTTAGATACAAAGATAACACATTTCAATAATTATTAAGTTACGTAGCTGTAATAACAGGGCACATCAATGAAATGGCTTCTCAAGGTTTCGTAAAATTGTACAATATTTCATATTATTGTCAAAAATCGGTCTACTTAAAATTCCATTAAATTGCAAATGAGGAATTAAATGTTAAAATGTAAGATGCCTAGCAAAAAATTGAATACAAGAAGCGTTTTCACTTACATCAGTTATTTCTCTCCAGGAGTTGTTTAGATCCGTTATAATATCATTGAAGATATCCAAATCCTGTAAAGAAAAAGAAACGACCATAAAATAACATCTTAAAAAGTTGTTTCCTTTATTGCATACATACATTCAAAACCTAAGTGAAAAAATGTACAGATATAAAGATCTTTTTTCTTAATTTCATTTCCAATTTTCAGAGTGCACTTATTTCAAACTGACGTCAATAAAAAAAAAGATGTAAGCGAATATTTACTAATGAACAATTCCAAAAGTTTAGTCTTAAATTTATAAAACTTCGTTTGAGATAAAATGCTTTCCATACTTGTCATATTTCATATTTTCATATTTATTTCACCAATTTGATCTCACATTAAATTATTTTAATAGCTTTTAATCATTTAGTAAAGAATTTGAGAATCCCAAATTCAAACGAATTTCCTTATGTATGTTCATTTGCACAGTACGACTAGAAATTTTCTCTTCATAAAATAATTTTGCTAAAATGTCGGCTAATAAATTCCGTAAAGTTATTAAAATATCTGATTGTAGGATATTATGCTTTCAAAAGAGCATAAATAAATTGCTCTTTGCTAAATTGCTTTTAAAATATTTTCTTTCAATTATGCTGTGAAAAAGAATTATATATCTTTGAAAATACTATCATTTGGGACAAGGCATTCAAAATGATCTCGTATGAGCCTCATCGATTACTTCGAATATGTAAATATTCTATAATGTTAATGATCTTGATATTCGCATTTAGAAAAATGTGAAATGCATGAAAATACCACTTGTCATTTTCATGAAGTGACCGGTTGTGTTAAATTGTTTTATGTAACATGTTAAAATCATTGTCCTTAGTTCTTTTTGCAACTAAAAAACATTTATAAAATTGTATCCGAAGATTGATTGTAAAACTCCTCTTTAACCATTTGATTTCGAACTCGGTTTCCGTTTTGCTGTTATATACGAATAGAGCAGTTTTGGTGGGTCTTCTGTCCCAAATGAGAGTTCCAAACTGTAAAGCGAACTTTCAACAAGGGTTGCCCGGAAAGAAAATATTACTCATACTCGTTAGCTTCAAAAGATCAAGCAAATAATTTCTGAATTCATTTAAACTTTCAAGATAATTTTTTAATGTCATTTTATCTTTATAAAGTTTTGTATTGATTTTTATTAAAAATATTAAAGAGTAATAACAATTTATATAATTTTTATTTATGAGAAATTCTTATACGAAATTGTGGTTTTTTTAATGTTTATATTTCAATAATAAGTATTTCTAACGTTGATGCTGCGTGGTCAACTCAAACTTCGGTTGGGCTGAAAAAGACATTTCAAAAGCTAAATTTCCTGGACCATCTAACAGAGTTAGAACGTTTCTCCTTTCGGTTTTTCGAATATTAACACAATCCGACTTTCATTCAATTTTATCTGCTGAAGTGAAGGGGGCATGTGTTATAGAATTCTTCACACTGAATTTTGTGGCTAGAATTCTTCACGCAGAATTTTGTGGCTAAAATTCTTCACGCAGAATTTTGTGGCTAAAATTCTTCACGCAGAATTTTGTGGCCAGATTTGACACGAGAATCAGATTCAGTAAAAAATTAATTTCTTTCAAGAAGTCATTTATTATTGTTTTTCTGTTGAAGAAATTGCTATACTGCCTGCATAGATATGGACTTCCATGCAATCTAAAGATATAAATTATATATCTCTGATCGTATGATATTTACTATAAAATTAAATTTGCCTATCTCGTTGCAATAACAAATAATTGCCTTCAGAGAAATGAAAAGATTAATAGAAAGTTAATTCTAAAACTTGACACTTATCTAAAATTTTAGTAATAAAACCGTAGGAATAATATTGTGTATGATTCTCAGTATTTCAATTGTAGGGGTAGTAAATCTTTTAGACAGAGTTTTGCTTAATAAATCACTATCAAAATTTTCAGAAAATAAATACTTTGTTTAAAAATCGTGTTCTGAATTCAAATACACTCATGTCCATTAATAAAGGATAATTTATAGTCACTCGGAAATCGAATTCTAAAATGCATATATCACATGACTACACACATCTTCAAAAACCATGTGAAAATTGCAGGAATCCACCAAATGACACCGATAGTACGTCATACTGACGAGAGTGTAAGAGAGTGATGTATAAGGTATACAGTCATAGAAGTAAAATTTTCCGCTAGCGCTTTATAAATCTTTCAGTGCAATAACCGTATAGTTATGACACAAAGGACGCATTTGTATGATTTTTTACGTGGTAGAATTATAAGCCGTCTGGAATGTAGGTATACCCTACTGGAAGTATCCGATAAACTTGGAATCATCAGAGTGTCATATCCAGGCTTTGGCAACGATTCCAAGATGATGGTAATGTGAGTAGATGTTACAGTACAGGTCGTCCCCGAGTTACAACACCGAATGAGGACCGGTATTTGGAAGTTACTGCCAAAAGAAACATACGGCGCACAACATCAGCCCTGTCTCGTCAGCTCTCTTCATCCACTAGTACGACAGTTTCAAGGCAGTCCGTGTACAGACGCTTAGGGCAGATTGGTCTATATGCCATTTGGCCTGTCAGATGTGTTCTGCAACTCACTGTCGCCTGCGGTTAGCCTGGAGTAGAGAGCATGCTTTGTGGACATCGCAACAGTGGGCTTATGTGATGTTTTCCGACGAATCCAGGTTGAGCTTGCAGTCCGATTCTCGCCTGCGCTCATTGTGGCCATGAGAATCAAACTAAGTACTGCAGAAAAAACTTGGAATCATGCACTAATTGCCATGAAGAAAATACACAGAAAGGTGGAAGATTCAAAAATTGACCATTCGGTCTCCCACATATTTGAAAGAAATAGCGAGGTACCGAATGACCCTACAGTATGAATAACAATTGCTCCCACTCAAGCTCTACTCCATTTACATCACAACAGCCTTTTCTTCACTCCTTTACTAGTTTCAACTGGCCTTCTAAGTCTTCAATCCTACCTTAGTCTAACCATCCTTCAAATAAACTTAGCCAAATCAAAAACAGTTACTTCGGCTACGGCCCATCTTCCAGATATAATACTAGTTCAGGAACCTTACATAAAAGAAGGCAAATCAAAAGGATTTTCTTCTTCATGAAATCAATGTCTTTCCAACAACCAAAAAGCAGGTTTGATCACCCTTCCGTCCTGCCGAAACCCAGTTTTTCTTCATTCTACGGATAACTCCACAGTATTTAAAATAGAAATGAATAATGACCCACTGACAATAATTTCCTCCTATTCTTCGCCACATTCAAACATTTCAGAAACTTTACAAGACCCTGATGTTCTTACCAATAGCATCGGAACGGAGATGGCTCTCATCGGGGCAGACCTTAATGCTCACAGTAGAATCTGGGGATACAGAGATGAAAATGCCAGAGGATCTTTAGTGGAAGATCTCGCCGCAGTAAATTATTTGTTTCCCATAAACGACAGAAATTATTCCCCTACTTTTGAAAGTAACAATGGAATAAGTTGGCCAGACCTTTCAATCGTCAAAGGAGCAAAGGAGCATCAATATGTAATTGGGAAGTCCTCGAAGATTACTCTCTAAGTGACCATAAATACATCAAAATTCATATCTCATCTCAACGCAAAAATTCGAGCTACTACCGTTTTAAAATAGCATATGGCGGTCACAGTAAAATGATTCAGCAACTCGGCACAAAAATCCCAGAGATACTCAACTCAATAGCCTCCTCTCAGAATCACGAAGATCTCTCGTCAGCCACATTTAATTTACAGCTTGAAATCATCAAGGCATGCAAAGAAACTTACAAGGTAAAAAATCTCAAAACTAAACATAGCATCAACTGGTGGACACAGGAGCTCGAAATTAAGTAAAAGGATCTCAGGACATTAAGAAGAGTACAACACTCACAAGGGTCTCTCAAACAGTATTTTAAAGAAAGAGAATCAAAGTAAAGAAAAGAATTCAAAAATTCCACAAAAAACGCAAAACGGTCCTACTTTCCTAATCTCTGCGTCCATTCAACAAACCCATATAGTATACCATATAAAGCATGCATCAAAAACGCCCAACCACCTTCAGAACTCTTCAAGTCCAACATAGGGGAACCTAATACATTTTCCCAAGAAATTCTCAAGGCTCTTTGCATTCAAGCCCAAGATACTGCACTTCCTGAAATAGCGAAAAGTCCTTTCATTCCGGAACCACAATTTTCAAAAAAAGAAATAAAACAAGTCCTTCGCAAATTCCCACCTGAAAAAACACCAGGTTTTTACTCCATTAACAATATAATATTGAAAGAAATTAACAAGAATTTACCGCATATTCTCCACACCCTATTCAATAAGTGCCTTCAACTGCAATACTTCCCTACTCCAATCACAAAAGGAATGATAATACTGTTTCACAAGAAGGGTAAGAACAAAACAGACATCAGATCTTATCGACCTATCTTCTTCCTACCATTGGCAAAACCCTTGAGAAACTCCTCTTGCAGAGACTTAATCATCACCTCAGTGTAAATGATTTGCTCCATCCAAAGCAATTTAGTTTTAGAGACGGAAAATCCAGACCACACAATACAGCAATTAATTGTAAAAATTTATAATTTCAAACAGCAAAACGAACGCACCCTGGTAATTTTTTTACATATCCAAAGAATTTTCAATAATCTGCAATTCTCTTCCATCCACAATAGTCTCGATAAACTTAAATTTAAGTATTTTTGTAGTTTTTGACTTGAAGATGTCCTAGAAAATAGATAAGTCCTTCTTCAAACATCTTAAGTCACTGACGCCTGGTCACAGCAGAAAGGTTGCGCGCAAGGATCTTGTTCTGGACCAGTTTTTTGGAATCTTGTCGCAAATGAAATTCTTTCAGAAAAATTACCACCCAACATTAACCTCCAGGCATTTGCAGACGACTTTGATTTTGTTGTAACCGAATCTACAAGAGCAAAATTGAAATCAGCCGCCCAGGATGCTCTCTCAATCATCCACCGCTGGACCGACAAATATCACCTGGAAATCTCTTCAGAAAAATCATGTAATATCTTGATAAGGAAATTAGTCAACTGTCCAATAATAAAATTCAATGGCGTAACAATAAAAATGCAACAATCTTTAAAATATCTCGGTGCTACCATTGACAAGAAGCTTAATTCGATTCCTCAACTCAACACCAAAACGAAGGCGACTCTTTTATAAAAAAATCCCAGCAGAATTGCTGGCTCTACATGGGGCCTGAAAAAAGAATGCAGGCGTCATCTCTACTTCACCTTTGCCGAGAGAATGATCCTACATGGAGCACAAGCTTGGGCGTATCCTCTCTCTCTCATCCCGTCAACAAAGAATCCTAATCTCAATACAGAGAAAATTTCTCCTGAGTATTTCTGGAGCATTCCGAACAACATCTAAGGCAGCACTACTAGATATCGAAGGAATTCTTCCACTTCACATCAAAGCGAAAGCAGAAGCAACCTATGTAAGAGTAAGTCGTCTTCAATTTCCTAGCCATTTTCATAATATAACATTCCATCCTGAGAACTTCGAGATGAAATGCTCTCATACAAAAATCTTCCCCTCAGACTTTCTTCTTGAAGGCAGAACTTCCCCCAAACAAGAATTCCAACCTACAAACAAGACGGATATTTTCACGGATGTATCCAAAATCGAGGGAAAACCGACTTTGCCTTGTGCTTGTTCCAAAACAAACAAATCACTCATCAGTGGCTCGGCAAACTGAACGAAAAGAATTCTGTCTTTCAGGCAGAGCTGCTATCCATTAAGGAAGCATGTAAATGGGCTAGCAAATTCAATCATAATGCTAAAATATGGAGCGATAATGAGTTTAAAAGTGATCAACTTATTTTCCACCTCAAGCTCAATTGTTCAGTAAATTTTAGTCATTCTTCTCCACCAATCTTCTATTTAGTTAGGATTGGTTCAAGTACATGCGGGTCACAACGGAAAAGAGGCTGCAGCTTCCCTAGCCAAACAGACCATTTTTAAACGAACGCCCTTTCAATACCAAGCTCCTAGAAGCCATCTCAAAAGTATTCTAAATAAATTGAGCCTACAGAGATGGAAAGAATGGGACAATGGCTCAACTGGCAGAAACATCCATCAAATCATCTCCAAAGTGTCATTTAACCAATCATCTTTGAACAGGCTTGACATTATCTTTACATCAGGCCATGACCCTTTCCCTTTATATTTCAAGAGATTCAATATGAAAGGATCGGATTATTTTGGCTGCGGAGAAGTAGGCGATCCTTCTCATTATGCCACTAGCTGCCCTCTCACCACATCTTTTCCACCACGAACTAGAAAATATCTGGTGGACCACCGTTATGAGAAACAAGATGTAAAAGGTCACAATTAGAAATCTTGTGCGGTACCTACAAGAGAAGGAGGAATTGATTTCTCCAGAAATGAGCCCGGCATAAATTTTCGTTTCATTTCTCAACGAAGCTCTTCTCCAGAATATATTAACTTCCATATATTTCATCTACTTATACTCCCCACCGAACACCTCCATCATTATAATATTCTATATAGTTACTTTTTCTGTGTACTGTATATGTAAACTAAAGAATTTTTTTTTCTTAATAAATACACCCACGTATATCCTTTAAACCGACAGGGAATCCTAGAGATTCCAAGTTTGGGGATATTCTGCGGCGAAAGAAAGTCCGATTCTCGCCTGACTTTCATATGGAGAGCGCCAGGTACCCGTTACAACCAACACAACATCATTGAACAATACCGTTACGGTGGTGCAGGATGTTTTGTTTGGGGAGGAATTATCCTGGGTTCCAGAACATACCTGCATGTTACATTTTGGAACCATGACACGCCATATCTATCGGGACGTCATTCTAGGACAATATTTAAAATTTGTTTCTGGGCGCCATGGGCACAGATTCCGTGTTTATGGATGACAACACCCATCCTCTCCTTGCAAATATCGTAAACAAGTACTTTCGAACGGAGGAAATCACTCTTATGAACTGGCCATCATTCTCACCAGAATTGAATCCAGTAGAGAATGTGTGGAATATGCTTGGCCGACGAGTTGCAGCCCGTCAACCCTCTCCTACATGTCTACCGGAACTTCGTCGAGCAATGCTCGATGAGTGGAGTAATATTCCCCAAGATTAGATCAAGAATGTGATACTCAGCATGTCCAGGCGTTGTACGGACTGTATTGCATCGGCTGGGAGACATGCTATGTACTACGCATCATACCAACCATGTGATGTGGTATTTGTAAATAGAGTTTGTTTCTGTAATTTGCTCCAGGGAGCAAAAAATCACAATTTTTATTAATGATATCCAACATACAGCATCCTTTTTGCTCTTTATCTTTTGTTTAATAAATAGGCTTTACAAATAAGTCGCATTTGTTTTGCTTCTGTTTCTTTTCCTGAACTTGCATCATTCTTAATTTATGGATATGTGTAAATAAGCAACATTACATGGTTTATTTAAGTCTTAAACGCTTTGAGTGAATTCATCGATAAAACAATTTTATAAGCGCTTGGAAAACGTTCTGCTTTCGATTAAAATTTTTTTTAAAAAAAAGCTCCGACATATTAACATTTTTTAGCTGTTCTCAACAAATTTATGAAAACTATTGATTAAAGGCATTTAAAGAAAAAAATGTTAGTGCTTTAAGTACCAACTCTGTCTAAACATTAATGCATGAGAAAAATCAAGCAAGGAATTTAGGTGCGAATAAAGATAGAAAAAGTTGCCATTTTGAGGTATTTAAAATGTTTCGGGAATGGTTGGTACCGGAGTAGCATCTAGAGAAGCGATTTTACTTGTTTATTTGCGCAAATGTAAATGAAGCGCACTGAGCACTAATGCTGTTATTCGTTGTCAGAAGCCTAGATGTAATTTTTGTTTCCCGCCATGCTTCGAGAAATAACAAAATTTTCTTACCACAAGTACGATTATAGAATAAGGTTAAGGAATAGTTTTAACATTGAGTCGGTCAAATTCTTGCATTATCGGACAAGAAGTGCTTATAAGTGTCATGCAATGAGCTATTAAAAAGAGATTTTGGAAAAGATGAAGGGAGCGCTGTAACTCAGCATCGGGATTGAAAAAGCCGCCACTGCGTTCATTGCTACACAATATTTTTTGTAAGCTAGATTTAATTTTACGCCAGAAAGTAAAATTGATAATATTCTTGATTAATAATTTTTTCTGCGATTAATCTTCGGTAACATATTATGATTTTTAGATGTCATGTTGGTTTTCAAATTACTACACAATTGACAGAAATCAGCTTAACAAGTAAACAATAATCTACATTGAAAACCAAAAATAGCACTGTACTTACGATATCATCAAGTGGAACAGGATTGTTTCTTCTCTTTTTGTTTGTAAATAACTTATAGGGCGGATCAGCCCTTGCTCTCTGAAAAGGAAAAATTGAATATTTAACTGAGAACAAACAGGGACAAATACAAGTTAAACTGAATAATAAATCTATACATATTACAATCTATAAAGAAATTTAAATGCACATGTTCACGAAATATATAATTATACTGTTGAATGTTCCTACAGGACTGCAGAAAGGGCAATAGGTCTCTCTTCGAATTGCTGATTAACTAAAGTATTTTGTTGGATTCTGATCATTTTCCCTTCATTATCGTTTCCTGTGACGCAATGAATCATGTGGTGGCATGAAGCAACAAGCACGAATTCTATAATATTTACTAATAATAAAGATAAAATTGAAAGTTAAAATTTGAAAGTTCTTTTTAGCGCTTCGAATTCCCTCTTCAAATACGAAAACTGTTTGGTTGTTTTTATTTTGCTGTTTTGTTGATTAAAATAACCAACTTTTTGGTTTTTTTAAACTATATATATTTATTGCTAAAGTATTGCTGCTACTGTAAGAATAAAATTTGAAATAAAGTATTAATATTAAGCTATGATTTTTTTTTGGCATAAGTACTTTCCTAATATATTGGATGAAACATTAACTGACATAAGAGTTCATAATATAATCGTTCATCTAAATTTAAGTTTATAAAAAAAAAAAAAAAAAAAAAAAAGACAATTTTTTCTAATATTTCCAAGAACGGCTGCGCAGTTGTAATATACGTAATCTTCTAAAATGTTCAACATAAATTTCTGCTGTTAGGCTATTCGATATGGAATAGGCATTGCAAACCCAAAAATGTTAAAAATGAGATGGGGAAAATAGCCTTTTAATAAAGAGTCCTCGAGATATACAAAAACTAGCGCATTTTAATTTTATAGGATTTTCGAAACAATATTTTTCATAATTTTGCCTTTTAATTCTATTGCATCTTTAAGAAAAAATGGCATGACTGCATCCTTAAAATTGCAATAAGTTATGCTTAATTGAAATAACAAGGGATCATTTAGTGGATTGGTAGATCAGAAGATTTGGAAAGAAATACGCTATAGAAAAAGAAAGAAAAACTATCTACATTTGCAACGCGTTTGCGATATTTGTCTTTTCACACATGTATGCCATTTTAATAATATACGTTTGCATTTGAGCTGAAAAATCAAAATATCGAGCTATTGATTTCTTAAAGAATACATTCATGGACAGTTTCAAAATACTAGCATTAAGTTATCATTCAATGAACAGATATTGATGGGAAATTATTTAAATTTTGATTCTACCCGATTTTTTTTTTTTTTTTTTTTTTTTTTTGTAATTCTGCTCTCTATAGCGGTAAAAAAAATGTTAACAATTAATATAAATATTATTCGATTCGATTTCTTTTTATGAAATTCATTTTCTTTGGCATGGAAACGTTTTAATCACAGCCTATGGTCTTCTCTATTCTTCAACTTCTAGTTTTTATCATTTTTATGATTTTATTGGGATATTTCGCTTCGCGCACCATATTAGAGTAAGTCTAATTTAAAATTTACTTTCATTGTTTTAATAAATATGCATTATTTTAAAAATTCATACAAAACAGATTATTTTGTAAAAACTTTAATTTTGAAAGTATATATTGTAATATGATAGTAAGAACTTTAAATGCTCTATTTTAATGTCTGTTCTAGAGACTGAAGAAATTAAGAGAATATTCGAATTTTCATAATACAAATTCAACGAATTGCTTAGTTGAAAAAAACTGCACAAAAATTCTTCATATATAATTATTTTATTTTTAGTACTGTATAAAAAATTTATTGTATTTACTTTCTCTTATTCGAATTCTATAAAGGGCAAGTATTATAATCATAGAGAAGTTTGAACACCAGATTGAAAAAATTCCAGAGTTTCAGGCAACCCCAAATCAGAAAAATATCTTTCGAATTACATCTGTCGATAACCGACTGAATATGATAAATGAAAAGCTTTGAACTATGCTATTTCGTGTTATTGCTAACTATGCAATAACACGTAAACGCAATCGCCAAAATGAAATTTGGCACGATATCTTCTCATTTCTAGTTATATGCTAAATTTTAATTTAATCATTGGAAGAATAAACCAAAATACATTTTCGATTTTCGCAGTGCTAATGTAGTGAATCTCAGCTACTCATTGCATCAGCTGCTCATACCTTTCATGCTAGATTTTTTTTCTAAATCATGTGACAAAACAATAGCTCTTGTCATTACAGCTATTACCCATCTATCAACAGGACAAACATGGAAAAGTCAATGAATGATATTTCCTAATTTTTTCCCCCTAATATATGTACACGAATCGCATCTCACGTTACATTTAGTAAAAATGCTAAATACACATCAAATATAGTTATTTTAAAATTATTCATTGAAAATGTTATTCATTTGATATACAGGAATCAGATCTGTTTACTTAAAAATATGCAACTGCCATGTGTGGAAATCAAAATGCATATCACGGTGCTTGTGGAGTTGATGATCTGCCACAATTTTATGCGGGCGAAGGAGATAGCTTACTCATTTATTAGGGAATATATGAGAAAGTTCGGCGGTAAGTAATCCCGCTGTTTTTATACAAAAAAAATTTACATTATTTGTAATAATTACTGTGAATATATTTGTTACGGTAGTATATTTCTATATATCTAGGTACCATGATGTCACTTCATTCGGAAAAGCATGAGCAATTAAAAATAAAATGCAAACTATTTTACAATCTGATCATTCATATCGGTAATAAATGATTAATGGAATTTTTTAAAATGACAATAATCATTTAATGTCAGTTGTGATTGCATGACCAGTATCTATGAAATAATCACTATTACACCCATTTCTGACCCTAAGGATCTAATAAATAAACATTGATCAGCTTGTAAAACGCATGTTCTTATTTATATTCCATTCTAATTTAGACATTAGAATAGAGATTTGAAACTCGAAATGTTGTCAAACAAATGTTTGTAGGATTGTATCAAATAATTACTTATTTAAAATTGCCTGAACGCTTGAAGATGATTTTCTCCACATCATAAAGAAATCTGGTTCCATTATATTGAAATGTACCCATGAAAAAGTATGAGTATTCACCAATCCTGTTCGATCGTGTTTACTTGCCTGAAGCGTTCCTCAAATGAAAACTCTCCGATGCTTCTACACGATGGTTTTCTGACACAATTTTATTTTTATTTCTGATAAGTTGTCAATAATGGTGCTAATATACTGCATCAAATTGAACTCTGAGGTGTTTTTATATTTTAACTGAGTTATGTTTATTCTCGATTAAGTTTTCATTCTGTAATATTTCCTCAGTTCATGTTAAGAAATATTTTATCTTTACTTCCTTAGGCATTGTAAAATGCTGCAGGATTCAAAGTATACAAAATGAGAATATCCACGTCTTTTTCTAAAATATTTTGGTCCTAATAGCTCCTTTAATTGTTCAAAGAGATTGGTACATATGACAACCCTATCAATACGATTATTATGTGACACAATAATTACACCTTTATTTTGAAATTCTGTAATTACATCCCTTTTCACCTTTCCAAAAAGAAATGATATTTAATAGTATGTTTTTCATGTCAGTGAGAGTGATTTGCCTTCATTCATAATGATTGCTTCTATTTATCAAAAAAAAGGACTAGAAAAGCAAATTACTTAACAAGACCTTCCGTTTCAGATTCAATTCTGTAATTTATCTATAGTTGATCAAGAATATGTATCATTTTCTTACATAATGACATTTCTTACATTCTTCAGCCCTATAGGACTGAAATTTGTCCTATAGGGCTATATGGTCTTCCAGACCCATTAAAAAATATGAGATTGATTTAATAATGTAGAACTATTCGGTTTCTGGCAGCAATTTTTTTTACGATGCTTATAAAAAAAGATGAAACAACGTTTGATTTGGTAGAAATATCGGACTTGACTGTATTCAAGAAGATACATCGACTTAATTATCAGCAGGAGTGGTCTTTTGAGATTCTCTCGTATATAAATAAATGTACTCGTTGTGTATATTACGCTATTGATGGAGAATAGTTGTGATCTTTGATGAGTCTTGGCTGTTTTATCGTTAGAATGCTATTAATAAAACAGCACTAGAAAACCGAGTGTAATTTTGACGCCCTTTAGTCCGATTCATTTATACTCAATTTTTTTATAGAATTGCATACGTGGTCATTAAATTGCATACCAAATTTCTGACATCTAATTCATTGCCTTTGAGTTATCGAATTCAATTGCTTGCGGAAGTACAGACTGACAATCAACTCTGATTTGGTACCAAATTTGTTATATCTACACTTCAGAAGTGAAATTTGAATTAAATTTAATTTTCCAGGACCCTTCAGTTTGATAGAAATTGCTGTAACTTCGACGGATTGCTCGGGTTGATTTATTAATAGTTTCTAATTTTGAACGAAATTGAACACAAATTCGCGGCAGATATCATACAACAAACTCTCATTTTAGCTCAAAATATTTCAATTATCATTTTCGTAGGCAGATATTTTCAAAAATATGATTTTTGTAGTCGGAATTATATGAAATTTTTTTTACAATGTCAAATTGAAACCTTTCGATAATATCGATACTTTATATATGAGGTATGGCATCATAATGATGGTATGATTAGAAAATTCAATATTCAAAGGAACAAACTGTTTTTAGGAAAAGTTTTGGGTGGTCGTGCTTCGATTTTTACCCACTTCCAAATTACAAAATGTTTTCAGTTTAGTTTCATTTGATGTTAAAGACAAAACAGAATGTGGTATTTTTAAAAAAAAGTTTAATATTCTCCAGTATTAATTGCAATAGCTCTTGTTTATTCCTATTATTTTTTAAAGTAAAGGTATGCAATTGCACTAAAAGCTATCGTTTAATGATATTTAAGAACTGTTATCAATTCGATTATTTTATATGAAGTTGAATAGATTAAATGTATTAAAATGCTCTTTAATGTTTTTCTTCACAATAAAAGTTTATATAGACCTTAATCTCAGAAGATAGTCCTTATATGATGCTAAACAAAATAAACTAATCACTAAACAAAATCAGAAGAAACAAGAATCAGCACTAAAGAAGATCATTCGAAATTAAATTGCTTCTAAAGGACAGCAAAACCACGCAAGCAAAAGAGTTTCATTAAAAAAAAAAAAAAGCTTACACAAGTCACAATCTAGATTTAATAAGTTGTATAAAATTATAGATTTATAGGAAAATCTCAAACATATAATCGTAATGAATAATGTTAACTGCAATGCTAATATAAATGTTCAAATATTTGTGCATTTTTCTGATATAATTATAAAAGCAATCTTACCCTTAAAGTTGCTACTCTTCGTTGAGGCGCCTGTGGAACTTCTGGGGGTGACAAAGGTGCTGCATCGGGTACAACTGGTGGTGCTACATCGGCGGCTGCATCGGGGGCTGCATCAGGTACTGCTTGGGGATCTACATCCAGTGCTACTTGGCGAGCTGCTTCGAATGGTGGGAGTTCTGCTTGAACACCAAAATCTTTCTGAAAAGCATAGCATTTTAATGTACAGAATATCATTACTTTACAGAAAGAATGAATTTTTATTTTTCAGATTTTTTTTATTTATAAATATTTTAAATAAATTATTATAAACATTTTTCAGATTTTTCCCCCTTCAAATGGTACTATTCTTAATATTTGGCTTAACATTCTGATTAAGCTTAGATATTTTTTTTCTAACTCTAATCGATATGACAGAAGCGCAGAAAAATAATAAGTAGATACATTTTATTTGAATCGAGACGGAAAAATCTGAATTGAAGTTCTCTTAATGGCATACTGCATGCATAAGTACAATATTTTAAGGAAAGAAAAGTCAGTAAAAAAAAATTCTTACCGTGTTAATTGCCCTTTCTTTGATTCTTTTATGAAGATCTCTATTTTCTTCATTAAGCTCATGAATGCGCTGTTAAAGAGAAAAATGTGTTTCAGTTTAGCTTAGGAAATGAAATAAAAATCAAATTAATGAATTTTATGAATTTAATGAAATGTGAACATTTCAGACAAATGATACCATAAAGAAACTGCTGGAGCAGCTTTGCATCAGTTTTCTTTCAACACTATTGTAAACTCACCATGTGTCAAAAAAGCTCAAAACAATCACAATCCATTATTCTCGTTTTCAGTTTCATGGAAATATGACAATTTCAAACAAACATTGATGAAAAGTTCAATATGTCTTAGCACTACTAATAAAACAAGCCCAGAAACACCGAGATATGCATAAAGTGAACATGAAATTCTAGAAAAGAAAAATATTAGTTTGAGAAGTTGCATATTTAACTAGATTTTTAATTCAACTTTGTCAAGTTGCATTAGTATACCGAAATATAAAATTTAAAAATATACGATTCAGAAGTGGAGTCATGCTCTGGTTTAAACAAAAGAGTAATTTTACTTAGATTTAAATGATGGGCTTTCCGAACCAATTAAGTTGACAACCAAAAATAGTTTAGTAAATTGAAAGCATAAGCACGGATTAAAACTTGTAAGCATAAACTAAGCATTAAAGCCTGCCAAAAGGGTTTTTCTTTCAATGTCGCCTCTTTTGATTAAATCTTTCATGACTTGATTGCTTAATTCAGAAATTAACTAGAAAATCAAACATTTTTCTTAAACTTTCAAAATTTTTATAGTTCATAGTACTAGAAAAAATATGTGGATAATTTATATTATTTTTATGTACAAATCTGCAATATAACATGAATGCAAGTCGAAAAAATCATTTATGGGAACAATTCAAACACGCAATGTATACTTCAAGTATGGCTTTGAATTCAGTTTGTTTAAAGGAAAACATTTCTACATTAACATTTGAATTGCTTACTAAAGGAAAGTTTTTAAAGTAATGAAATGTTTCGCAACATTTCAATACTTCTTTACTACACTAGAATTCACAAAACAGTTATTTTGATAGTTTTCAAATTTCGTACTTAAAATTGATACGAGTTATGTATTTAGCAATTTCAAAATTTGTGTGGATCATTCATGCAATGATGGACATCCATACCTATTTACGTTCGTTTACCCTGTCGCTTTCAGATATTTCCTGGAAAAATTTGAATAGCATTTTCCATATGATATTATATCGACTGATCCAAAGTGTTTAGCAGTTACAATGGGATCTATTGTATTCTCATTTTGATTCATTTTAGAACTAGAAGCTGTAACTCGATATGCTATAAATGAAAATGCAAATTGTTTATTTTATTAATAATTAATAATTTTTATATATTAAATGCTTTTGTTAAATTATATTTTATTTATATAAAGTTAGCCTAAAGTTTCAATGAAACCCATGATCAAAAAGTCATTAATTTTACGGGTATGGTAAAACTATATATTTAACATCGGTTAAATATACATTTGTTAAATTATCTAAACTTTTGTATTTTTTCTTCTTTGGTATATAATTGTATAACAGTAAAGACACATGAAACTTAAAATTAAGGAATGAATACATTTTTCTTTAAAATGTAATTTTTAATGATATAGAAATATTTTTATTCCGCAAATGATATTTCTCTAATTTCTAATTTAATCATAAAATACTCTTTACAGTTTAATAGCATAAAATATACAACATTCGTAATTTCAAACACTGTTAGTTACTTCTTCAGATTTTTGAAGATTTTAATAGATATTCTTTATAAGCCCAAATTATATTTATAGATCTAAAAAGATCGACGGTCTAATTCGAATTCTGTGCAGATAGGAAGCAAGTAAGAAATTGTATCATTTAATTTAGTCTTATTATTCACTTATAAATAACTTTGAACGGAATTCAAAACTGAGAAGATCACTGTTTCTTGCATGAGATGAACAAAAATGGTTGCAGAGTTTCTAAACAGGCAAATGAAAAACCATTTCTACAAATTATGAAGCCTTTAGCAACAATCATTTTATACGTTGAAAACTTGAGACTGGTATCTCTTTCTCTGGATTTTCTTCTGAATGAAAGCATTATTCAAAATCACCAGCCACAAGTGATTTAGAAAGGATTTTAAAACATTTTAGATTATTGAAATCAATTTTGGAGTTTTCCGCCATTAACTTTGTTACATATTTTTGCCGAAATTCTATTTATACACTTTTAAAATTAAAAAAATAAATAAATAAACTCTTCAGTTTTAACCACTTTTTCAGTATAATTTTATTAAAAAAAACTTTTTGGTTTTATAAAAACAATTTATTGTTTTAGTTGATGCATTTATAATCAAACGCATTGCGTTGACGTTAAATACATTTTCTGTTACATATTTTTTTATATGAAAAGAAATTAGAAAAAAAATCGAACTGACGAAAAAATTAGACAAAAGGTTTGAATCTTAAATGTTATATGAATTTCCTCGGAATCATTTATAACAAAACCAGAATAATTTATCCATTTCGCAAAACTGAACCCTACGGACTTATTTACAAATGCTTGACATTTTTACGATCGCCATTTAAATCACAGTTCCTATCTTAAATATTTTTTTCCTGCAATTTATATTAAATTTATAATAAAAATTAAATAAATAGTTATTATTTATATTAATAATTATGATACTTTAAATTGAATTTAATTTAATAACACATTTACACTACGTTAAAAAATAGAAAACCTAAGACGAATCTTTATATACGATATACGTTGTGTTGATAAAGAATGTTTGTTGAATAAAGCAATTTCCCTGCTGATTTTCGATAAGAAAATGAATAAAAATGTAGCAAATTAAAATCTTGACTGAATTCCAATTGACTTATCGACGTTCAAAGATGCAAATGGAATTTAACTTTATCGAATTTCTCACAATGTATCAACATAAACGTATAAAGGATGTCTCAAATGATGAAATTTTGTTTTACAGTTCTTGTGTCTCGCTTAGTGTTAAACACACTTGAGAGCTTTACAGATTAATTACCGGCGATCAATAAATTAAGTACCGGTGATCAAAAAAATAAATCAATAAATTGAAATATATAAATTAGGAATCAGAAAGTGCTTTTATGCGACTACCAGTATTCTTAAATGGTGAAATTTAACGATCTGAAATGGCTAATCTTGGTCAAGTGCACAATTTTCAAAATTAATTTTTGACATGCTAAAGCAATCATCAAAAATTAAGATAATTCTCGCAGCTTTTCACCTCCAAATGAAGAAATAAACAGAGCAAAAATAAATTTTATGCTACATCATAAATACCAATAAGTTATTTTTCTATAATACAGATTTCAATGTGATCCATTTTCTTCTAATTTTAAAAATCTTCAAAAATTTCAAAAAAAATTTCAAACAATTAAATTCGAGCCCTTTTAGTATTTCCACAAGGAATACAATATACCACAAGGAATAGTTTCAGTGTAGTTTAAAATCTTCACCACCTCCAAACCTTTTTTAAAAAAAAAAAAATTATCTTTAAAAATATTTCTGGAAACGTTGTTTCATTAGTTTAAAATAAATTCTCTCATTTTAAAGAATCATTTTTCATTTAATCAACATTTCAACAGGGTTTTGATGCTTTAAGTTATCTTCCTAAAATTTTATAATATTTTGAAAACATTAAAGTTTGGATGGTGTTAAAATATTTATGAAATTAGCTATTCAGTGACATGAAACTTCATTTCAGCTCAATTTTTCCCTCATTTTAATGATTTTGGCAATAGACTTCACAAAAAAAGAAAACATTTTCTCATTGTTGGATGTATAATTTTATTTTTATTGCTGAAGAACAGAAATATATAATGACTATTGGCAGAAATATTAGATGAATTCTGGAAGAACACTAGAAAAAAATTTTTAGAGTTAATGCTTCACAATTTATATCGCTATTTGATTTTCAAAAGCTCTTTTAGAGGAGGAAAAGCAGATTATTTTAACTGTCTCAAAATATCCATTAACATGTTATCAGCATTTGGGAAAAAAAATTATTTTTTCGCAAATAATATCTTGGAGAGTTGATCAATTATCATTTGATAAAAAATTTTAAAAGTCATTTGATTTTTTTTTAAAACTGAAAGGTTATAAACAGATTTTGTGCAACATAATACAGAAGATTTTTCATTAGACATATTAGACGTATAAACATTTTATTCCAAAAATACATATATATCTATACGAGTTCATTTGATATCGAAGGCACTTATCCATGCACATATATTGTATGGCAATTATCGGATATTTTCAAACTAATCTTTACCAAACACAGGAAGTGTAAAAAAATGAATAGTTTCAGAAATCATCGAGAACAAATGTTTCGAATATATAAATCTTTCACCCATTGATAACTCCCATAGCCTTAATTAAAATATAATCATTAACTTGAATTACCTCTTGAAATTGCTCCAATAGAGCATCTTTCTCTGCAATTTGGCTCCTAAGGGAACGAATCTCCCTCTCCATGTCTTCCATTCTACGAACCAAACTCAAATGCTCCTTAAAGAAAAAAAAACCCAAAATATTAAATCAACATCTCTTAATTTAATATTAAGTACAGATTCAAATGTTTCTTTTTCAAAACTTTCTAAAATGGTAGGTTATTCCTTCTGTTTTTTTTAAAAAATTAAATTGAGTTTTAAATTTCCAATGCTTGAAAAAAAAATTTAACTTTGATGCAAGATATTTTAATCAGCAATGCCGCTGCCTCAAAATAGATTTCATTTAGTTATTTTTTTAGCCTAAAATTACAAATTGACTTATCCGGGTGTATTGATATCAATATTTATTAAACATATGATTTAAGTACTTCCGAAACATTTGTCATACATAGCATCAATAGCAATTTTGCGGAATTAAAGGCACTTTAATGACTCAGTATTTTCTACTTTTGCTCTGAAAATCTATGACAGTCGCAACTAAAATATTCTAGAATATATAGTAAACGGCAAAGACAAGAAACGAGGAAGAGAAATAATTCAGTTTATCTCAGTTAAAATAATGAAGAATTCTGGTTGTATTATTGAACGTCGCATTTTAGATTTCAAATTCCATTTAAATGACTTATTTTGAATTTTGACAAACTAAAAATCGCTGAGAAACTAAAAACACAAGCTTTCATTTGAAAAATGTCAAACGAATTGGAATCTCGCTAGTGTGTGCTAATGTAAATGATAATTCAATGCATGAAATAACCTCAGTTTTAAAATTTAATGCAGAAAATTATTTTAGTGTTTTATTAAATGATTTTTCGTCCGTAGTTTCATTACTAATGCCTGTAGAAGTACAAATGCACTATCAAAAGGAGCAGATTGTCATCTTAAAGAAATTTGTATTGTATTGCTTCTGACTTAGTTTTCTGGATGTTCAACAATTTAAATATTGGCAATTTTTCAAAAAGAAATTCC
This sequence comes from Argiope bruennichi, assembly GCF_947563725.1. Lineage (NCBI taxonomy): Eukaryota > Metazoa > Arthropoda > Arachnida > Araneae > Araneidae > Argiope > Argiope bruennichi. The sequence continues at coordinate 100,379,851 of NC_079157.1, forward strand.
AAAATGCAAAATTCTTGCTTCGAATACAAATTGCTTGCTTTGAAATACATTTATGTATTTCAAAGTATGTATCTTTGAAATACATTTATGTCTTTCAAGATTTTTGAGGTCATTATTTAAACAAATGGATCCAATTTAGAACAAACGTGATGAAAATTCTATGAATTTATAAATGCAGTTCAAATTGGCTCAAAGATATTTCGCTGCTTCAGTCATTTAAGCTACAAATCTTCAACCTGAAGAAATTTTGTTCACTGATTTCGCAGAAGTCAAATTAGAATGCTAAGAATCGTTAAAAGTTTTACAGAAAAAGCAGTTAAGTGGAAGCAAAAATATGCCGAATTTGTTAATCATCATTTGATATCTCCCAATTTCGGATTGTTTACAGATCTCAAAGGGTGGAATGATGGAGATGGAAGATTTTTTTTTATTATTTTATGTACTTTGAGCAAAATGATTTTAAATTGCAGAATTTCTATTATAAACTAGCTGTAAAACAGAGGAACATTATTGCGAAATTTAGCTCGTTCAAAGAATCTGCAGTGGTGTAAATAGCAATCGAATTGCAACATATCATTATACAGTAAAACCCCTTTTTTTCTGCCAATTACAACATTTTATGCCATGAATATATGCTATGCTCTAGGAAAAATATACCGTGTAAACTAAAATATAGCAGCAAAGCAGAAAGCATTTTTAGTCAGCCTATAATCTATACTTATAATAAAGCTCAATGTGTGTGTGTGTGTGTGTGTGTGTGTGTGTGTGTGTGCGTGTGCGTGTGCGCGTGTGTGTGTGTGTGTGTGTGCGCGCGCGTGTGTGTGTGTGTGCGTGTGCGTGTGCGCGTGTGTGTAGGCGCTCTACAGGCCAGACCGTTCGACCAACAGCTACGAAATTTGGCACGTGTATACCTTGGAGGCCGGAAATGTGCACCTCGGGGTTATTTTTTCGAATTTTTAATTAAAATGTTATTTATTTAAAAAATAAGCGAAATTTTAGCGTGTTTCTGCTATAACTTCCGAAAATATTACCGCACAAAAAAGATTTTTACATGAAGTTACAGGTCAAAAATTTATCTTTTAAATTATACCAATGTTTTAACCTTAAAATTAAATTTCTATTTTTAATTAATTTTTAAATAAATATTTTAACTATATTTTTCAACAATTTTTTTCGTACAAAATAAAAATAAAATTTAAGCTGCAAGAGCACGTTTCGCATTCATGGGGAAAAAATCAGCTTTTTTTAAAGTGTTGCCATCACATCGATTAAAGCAACATTTAAAAATAAATTAAATCTTTTTGGAAATGAAATCTACAAAAATATGATTTTCGTCACGTGTCTGTAGGAAATGAAACAAATATGAAATATTTTTTTCTAAAAAATAAATTCAAGAAAAATTACTTTATGATCTTTTACACTATCTGTATTATTAATCCAATAAATCAGTTATTTTAAGGCAAGTTTTCTTTAATATGAACAGGATATCCATTCAAATCAGGGCCACACTGCTAATTTGTAAACCTTTAGTAATAGACACACATCTGCTAAAATGGTCTAAATAGAAAATGATTATATTTTATGTAACTTGATCCAATAAATACTCTAATATATAATGATTTTTTGATTTTACATGAAGCTTCTCCTGTGGAAATCACGTTTAACAAAATTTTCTTGAAACACTATATTTTCAATAAAGAATTAATTTCCAATCAACGAAATCAATCACTTAAACTGACTGATTTATAAAAATTTAAATATCACTATTCAAAAAAAAAAAAAAAAGGATAATTTTGGATTTTCCATCGATCGTTTTAAAGAAAATACGCCAAAAATCGCGCAGGTTTCTCAAGATTAATTGGCCTAAGATTATGAAAATGTTGAGTTTTTCTAAATTTTTAACATTCAAAACTTCATAAATCAGTCTTAGTTAATCGTGGAAAATAGAAACATTCATTCATTTATTTAAAATTTGGTGTGTCCAGAATATTTCTCAGAATATACCTTACTACATAAAATTTAGACTTCATAATTATTGAAATATATTTATAGGCCGGAACAAAATATTATTATTGATTTCATTTCAATCCTTTCGAAAGCAAAACTAAAAACTGAATTTTATGCTGAATCTGAGAAATTTTTGTTGAATTATTCTTTGAGATATTACATAAATTACGAAAAATATTTTGTATTTCACATAAGACTTAAATACCGAACGATTCTGTTTGAAGTACTCATATTCAATAATAATAAATAACAACAAAAATGATAAATAAAATAAAACGCTTGGTTTCATTAAAAAATGTCTTTACATTAATTGCAATTTCAGCATTTCCACTTTCAATTAAAGTTGAAGTTTTACCGGAAATGACAACACATTAAGAAAATATATATAGTAAATTGAACGAAACGATCTAAACAACAGTATAAGTTTGGTATGACTATCAAGATTTGAAGATTAAAAACGTTTTGTTTGAGAAGGTTTTAAGAGACAAATTACTTAAAATATTTAATTGAAAATTGTAGCGAGCGGTAATACTGGTGAACCGGCTGGTCGCCAAAGGCGGCTAGTTATACAATAAAATACAGAAATAAGCGTAAATTAAAATTGTTTTTCACTTTTATAATGCGAGATTTACACCAGTAAGATATTTTGGTTGACAATTATAGCTTTTCAAGTAGTGAAATAATCAGTTAGGTAGGATAATATCCGATTGATGTAAATAATCAATTTTTAGACATTTTTAAAAAGTATGTTAGTTTTCAATTTCTAAAATATATATTGATAAAAATATATATCTGAACTAAGCATCACTTTTGAATCATTGATTAAAAATGAATAACAGTTCACACAATTTCATATCATTTACTTTCGTAATTAATATATTTGAGTTTTTTTTTTTTTTTACCAGACATACACAAGCTTTGAATCACGAATGGCACGAGCTGTAATCTCGTATCAATCCTAAAAGAATCAAGCGCGATTATTGGGAGTTGGCGAATGAATGTAGCGATATTTTGAATTTTAATGGCACAAACGCCAGTCTGACATCTGAACCCAATAGAAAGTATTGAAACCAAACTTTTACATTATCAAAAACTACAGATAAGTAAAATGAGAACTATGAAAGAATTTTAAAGAAAAGAAGAATAAATCAAATTAGTCTGATTAAAACGATTTCAAAAAAAAAATTTTTAGAAAAATTAAATTCTAGGAATTGCGCACTTAATATTTCAAGTTAAAATATTAATTGTTGAAATACTTCATTCAGTTAAAATTATTCCAATATGCTAAAATGGGTCAAACAGATAATAAATACTGTCGCCTGACAAGCACGTTGGTGGTAGTTTGCCTTTTAATAAATGATTATATGTAAAATCTGCGTGGAAAGTTTTTTGTATTTTCAATTTTACAAATAAATGTCAATAAGGAAATGCCGCAACTACCCTTACAACGAAGCTGCAGAAACTGCTCGAGTAACCCGTTTATCACAGACAAATTTTCCGCTTTCTTTACGAGTCATTGAATACTCGTGGAGTAAGCTTTATTCATTCGTAACGCTATCCCAAATGAGTTTGTCGAAAAGAGAAGGATTCTTAGAACATTCAAAGGATGTACGAGCGCATGCAGTAGCTATCAGTTAAATGGATACCTTTTTTATATCAGTCCTTTAAGAAGCTGTGCTGTCATTGCGGTTTTAATTGGCGGCATTTTTTTTAATCTATAAAAAAGAAAATACCATGTTCCAGAATTCAGATACTTTGGGAATGACAGAATGTATGCTTGTGGCTGATACATGGCTGATACCTGCGATACATGGCTGAATGATGCGTTATTTATCATAAATCTGATCGTCCCCAATTGCATTTTCTTCTGGATACTGAAATATAGTATACTATTAGTATCCAGGATAGTATTAAATATACTAGAATTTCTATGTCATATAGGAATGGAGCCGTTTTCAACAGACGGTATTGATCCGTTATTTCCGAAAAATATTGTTCCCTATGGCGTTTTAAAGAATGGAATTTCATTCAAACACTTTAGAACTAATGAATTACCGTATCTAGATGCGCATAAAAAGGCTACGCTACAGGGTTTTCAAATTTTTATGAATTCATTCGTTATAAACCTTAGAGAAAACGAAATATTTTAATGTAAAATATCCACCGACTGTAAAAGTGAGCAACATCTATTCAATGATTAAAAACCGCAGCAAAGCCACCACTATTTCCTTTTTAAAGTCATCCGTAACCGATTGGTTCGTAAGTTCCATGTACTTTATTTGGCAAGAAAATAGCTTAAAATAAATAGAATCGGATGTTAATTTAGAAATCTTCATAAAAATGATATCCTTTTGCCCAGCGAATAGCCTCTTTCTTTTTGTAAAGCACCCACATTTTCCATCACAAGATGTTGTATTAAACTTATTGCATTCTGTGCCCAAATAATGGATTCCTTTGAGTGTACTCGAAATGTCCCCAATAAAGGAATTAGAACTCTACCATGCATAATATGCTCGCACTTGATTTTTATTTAGAAATATTTCAGAGAAAATTTCTGTCATGTAGATTGTAAAATGGTATTTTGAAAATGATATTTAAGTTATTTGTTACTTTCGCGATGAAAATCCGGGTCATGAAATGATGTATAGGATCTAATATATGTAAGTGATTTAAAAGCGGATCCTATATATTCAGTATGTATAGATTAGATACTGAATCTATAGTCGATTTGATAAAATAAAACGAATAGGAAAGACTTGAAAATCTGCACCCCAAGTAGCATTCGCAAGTACTTTCAGATGATTCGATGTTTTGACACATTTTCATTTCAGATTTAAAGATTGGTCTAAATATAATCGTTCTTCAAAGCAAAGATAACCCCAAAATATTCAGTCTGACACCATTGGTACATTAATGTCTCAAGTTGGGAATGGAACCCACGTATTTTTTAGAAATGCCGAAGCTGTGTTCTGTTTAATAATATAAATCCGTTGCAATCATTCCAGTTAGTAATATTTTTAGCTTCTGTATGGAGCTAACGTTCGATAAAATTCATTGATTCCAATTCATAGTCTACATGAAAGTCACGTATATATAATAAACCGTTCGGCGTATTGCAGTAGTTGCCGAATGCCTTTTAATTTGGTGAAGTTACACTGCAAACGCTTCCCTGAAACGCCTTCATACTGTGGAAAGCACGATAAGAAATCTAAGCGTACTTTAAATATACTTATCTGGAGAAAGTCGTATATTCATAAAATTTGGCAAGTATCAGAGAAACCCCATGTTGTACAAGCTCTAAAAGGCCACATTGTCCTGTCCCGCCTTGTCCCGTCTTAAACGTTTTTCTTGAAAAAATAGGAAGGGATATTTTGCCAAAAAAGAGTGTCCAAAGACGTTTCTAGCATTAAAGCTTTATCATTGGTACATCTTCCATATCGAAATCGATTTTGAAAATAAGAAATTCGATTTTTCCATGCAATGTATAAAATGGAAGTTGACCTTTCTCATCATTAGTTTTCACAAACAAATTGTGAAGGCAAACAGTATAAGCAAGCGTGTACAGTGTCCTTTCCATGATTGGGAAGTCGAATTACATAGTTCTGCGCCTTACAACTGGTAAATATTTTTAACCAAATTATATAAAACTTAAATGAAGGCACTTAGAATCTTGGAACAAATTATAATTTTTTCATCTTTGACTGGATATGCTAACTGGATTTTGTTCATAGGTATTTTAAATTCATGTTAAGCGAAAGAGCATTTGTGTTTGGAGACCAAAAATCCAGCAATTCTTTCTACACGTCTTTTGTGCATTATAAATTCTTGGGAAGTATTCTAAATTTGACATTTTTTTACAAAGAGATTCATCTATGCGCTTCTACAGTGTGCTTTGTTTTTCAACATAATTTTTTTCATTAAATAGAAGAATCGATACTAAATGACTTATTTTATATTTTCCGAATATCTTGTGAACATTTCCCCATACTTCTTTAGATGCCATCTTATTTTGAATTTTATTAACGCAATTTTTAAAAACACTCATTTTAATTTGACAAATTAATTCTATTTACTGCTTAATAATAATTTAAGGTCTATCAATCAGTTACTGGATAACGATAATATTTCTAAATTTTAATTTACTAGCTTTCGTATTGCTATCTAGCTGTAGTGATGCCATTATCAAGAAGAGTAAAATCCTTTATTTCTTTTATAGCTTTATTATAATTTTTTCTAAATTTTTTTTCGGTAACATTGAAGCCGTTCGAGTTGGTATTCTCTAAAATAACCAAAAAGGGAACTACGATTTTTTTAGATTCCATTAAATCTATTAGCTAAATATTGCTCTCGAGGAGAGCGAATGCATAACTGAACAATAAACTGAAGACTTGATTCTGGAATAAACAAAAAAAGCAGATAATTCATTGTTTATTAGAGGAAATAGCAACACGCTTACTTTATAGAAGGGGCGGGGAGGCTTTCCGTAATACCATTAATGAAAAGCTAACCTGATATGTACACCTACATTCTCCACCGTTTGGATAAAAAAAAATGAATAAAATCTGGTCTTTAAAAACACTGAGCTTATGAATGTTTTAGGATTCTTAGAGGTGACTTAACAAAGCAATACCATCTTGGATTAGTAATAACCAATAAAGTCTATTCTAGATTTCCCTTTTGTTTACATGAAAAATTTTAAAATTATTCCTTTCTTTGGTATCTAGTTTTAAAGTAAACAAAGGAAATTTAATACCAATTTGTACATGTTTGCGTCAAAGACGCATTTAGTTTTTTTTTTAAGGTTATACCATCAACATCAGTTTAACAGAAGATAAAATATTAGAAAAGCAAACTGTCTCCTGTCTACACGTCGGCGTAAAGAAGACAATACACAATATTTTGAAGAATTAAGGAAAGAGCCAATGAAATTATCAATTTTGACATAAATGATAATGTTATGTCAATTTATCTTCAAATAAAATCTCTTATATGGTTTAAGTCATGATGTTGACAAAACTATTCTTCTGCCATAGTTTGAACGTAAAATTTCAGAAATTGTTTTTGTTAACTTCCGATCCAAACTTAAATCGATTCTAAACTCGATCTTTCCTAAAAGTTAGATTTCTGAAACCCTAGATCTAATAAAATGAACAAAAATCATTATCAACAGAATCTGTATTACAACAGTTTCGAGATTCAGCAAGATCAAAACATTTCAAAGGTGTTGCCAATTAATGTGATAATCTAGAATAAAAATACTCGCAAATAACCAGTAAATTAATATATTGTAAATGGGCAGATGTCTGTAAAAAACGCAACTTTTATTCATAAAATCTAACATTCTAATCTAATCTAACTATTAAAATTTTAACGCTTATCTTTCATCCTCGACAGTGCCAAAAATTTCTAATGCACACAGAATATTTTGTCCAGAATCTTAGGAAATGAGTGTGTACCTTAATCATAGCCATGGATGTCAAACCATTCACTCGAAAAGCGAATAATTAGACTTATCTCGCCATTTATTTTCTAGAAAGATTAAATTTTTAAAATGCGAGATCCCAGTTTAACGATTCAAACCATCCTCTATATTTGTATCTCAAATAAAAGAATTATCCGATTGATCAAGAAACTTCTTTGCTACAACCAAATTTCTAAAAGTGCTTCAAAGGATTAAAATTACGTTTGAGTAGGGTTCTATAAAGCTTCTTCAAATTAGAATTGATTCTTTCGACCTTTGTATTCATGAATTAAAATTTCGGCAGTTTCTCTAGAATTAAAAAACGTTTACCGCATCTCAATAATCAACGTTAAAGGATGCTATAGAAGACAAATCGGAGTGCTGACCAGACTTCCGAAGATCCTCAAAGTGAAATCAAATCCCCAGCTATTGCATTGAGTAATGCAAACATACCACCTGAAAACACAACGGACTGAAAAATGGCAGTCCTCCCCACCCCCGCGTGGACAATCTTGTTATGCTTCCTTTTGCAAATGTTCCTAATTTGTTTAACTTAAAACCCTTTATACTTTTTGCACCTTTCAGTTTGTTTCTATCAAACAGATTATTTTTAATTCGATATATTAGTGATTCATTGTATATTTGAAGGTCTCCAATCATTTTCATATGCTTCTAGGGGTAAACCCGTTTGAAGAGGATAATATTGATGGTCTGTTAATAGATGGTCACTAATTGTTGTTCGCGAAAGTTACTCATTTGAGATTCCATTCCACTGTACGTAAAATTCTTATTTTTCACAAGCTGTAACATTTTAAAATTTATATTCTTCTAAAGGAGTTTTTCGGAAATATGGCATACCATTTTCTCAGAAGTTTAAATGTAATATCAGAAAAATCAACCAGATTAGTGTCACCCTTTGCTAATTGGTTAATCCTTCCATAACAGATTAGATGTGACGCTTTTACTATGTCTCAAAGTACGTGCATGCAAAAATAATGTGCATATTAAAAAGGAATATATGATCCCGCTTTTCATTAGGCACTGTTTATTTCTAGTTTTAATCTTTTTTTAAAAGTTTAGTGATGTAAACATGCTGGAAGTTTTCAAATATGTAAATATAATTAATAAATTTACTTTACAAATCTAAATTTTATTAATGTCTTTAATAAGTGTAAATATACGAAGAAAATATATACCTACGAATTTGAACCTAAATTATTCGAGAATATTTCAATAAAATGCTTCCAATTATAATTATACATAATCCAATTATAATACATAAAAATGAAAAGAACTTCTCTCGTATGTATCTAGAATAGATTCCACACTATCAAACAGTATTATCAAATCGTTCAATGCTGTAGACGTTTTATTTAATTCTTCATGGGTATAAAACTGCTTCATTGAAGGAGTATTGCATTTTCAACAAAAGAATATGTTATTATTTAAAATATTGTCAACACTTTTCATGATTTTTCCGAAATTCTACTCAAGTTAAAAAAGCATTAAACTATTTTCTCTGCTTTTGTTATTGCTATGCACGTGTTTTATATCTAAAGAAGACTCGATATGAAACTTCAAAGTAATTTATTAATTGAACCTAGTAATTGCAATACCGGTATTTTGAGCCATTTGTACAATTTTGTAATACCGGTATTCACAAGTTTAAATACCGGTTTTTCGGTATTAACTAGAAATTTTTAAAATTGTCTCCATTATATGTTCAGGGATCGCCAACATTGCAAAATAGTATGTTTTTGTTTTTATGTCTCCCTAACGGGCGAAATTAATTAGCTAATTAATGGCTTAATTGCTTAAATCTAAATTAGCGAAACATGGATTATCCCTGAAAGAAAATATTGCATCCATAACGACTGATGGAGCAACAATTATGAAAAAAGTTGGAAAGTTGATTGGTGCAAATCAGCAGTTGTGATATGCACATGGAATCCAATTAGGAGTAATAGATGTATTATACCAAAAATATAAAGAACAGAAGAATCCAAATACTGTGGATATAGAAACTTCGGATTCCAACTTTGAAGAGAGTGAGAGTGAGAGTGTGAGTGATATTGACAATGAAGATAATGACAATGAAATTGTTGAAGATATTGCTAATGAGGATGAAATATTAACCTATCAAGAATTGCTTCCTATAAAGTTCGAAAAATTGTTAAAATATTTAAACGTTCCCCTATAGAAAGGATATATTACTAAAATATATACTAACTAAAAATAAAAAAGAACATATGTTAATAATGTTTAGAATCTAATATGTTAATATTAGATTCTAAAACACGTTGGTACAGTTTACTCCTAATGATGAAACGATTTTTGAAACTGAGAAATCCAATCCAAAAAGCAATAATCGACTTAAACCTGTAAATTAATTTTTCAGATAGTGAATTCGACTTAATATCCAGAACTATATCAGCTCTACTTCCAATAAAACTGACTATTGAGACATTATGTCGGAGAGATTCTAATTTATTAACAGCTAATGCAACAATAAATTTCATGTTGCAGTCAATGAAAGAACAGCACACATCACTATCTGAAGAATTCTATATTACATTGAAAAATCGCATAGAAGAAAGGCATACCGAAATAGAAAATGTCTTATGGTATTTACATAATTCTAATGATTTTAAAAATGAAAATGAAAAAGAAAAGAGACTAACCAATTCAAATCTGATGAAGTTAGAGTAAAGTTTCTTTAAAATTTTTTTCCCACAAACCTATTCACATTCAGAATTCGGTTCAATTATCGAAGATTATGATGTCACTACTGTCGATAGTGAAAAGGAAGGGTCTCTTGAACAAAAATTAGAATTAGTGATAAATAAAAAAATTTCAATGAACCAAAATACAATACAGAAATCAGCTATATCCAAAACCATCCGACGAGAAATTATTCATTTGAAAATGAGGGATTTAGAGGTAAATACTTGGAAAAAGTATATCGCGCATTGCTAACAGTACCACCAACTAGCGAATATGCCGAAACAGCGTTTTCGACAACTGGTAATTTTTACACAAAATTACTTTTCAGGCTTAATGACAGCAAAATTGATGCATTATGTTTTTTAAGATCACATTTCAAAAATTTGTAATAGTACCACAGACTTAATAGTGATATTTATACTTTGTGATTTAAATAAATAAGATGTTTCTTTACTTTTATGTGATTATATACTGTTATAATTTATAAGTTATATATTATTTTTTGTGATATTTACACTCTCTAACAAAACTGGTAAATAAAAAAAGAAACACCTGTGTTTGCTTTCTTTTTCCAAAATTTCTAATACCGGTATTAAAACCGGTATTAGATCTAAAAAATACCGAATACCGGTATTGAAATTTTGGTCCAGTATTGCAATCCCTAATTGAACCCATTCCCCTCGCCATTTCGGTGAATTGAATACATTTACCGAGGTAAAGTATTTAATAAAAATAGAGTAAATAAGTTTCAAGATTTGGCTAAATAGTGAGGAATTTTTATTTCAATTTAAATTTACATCTATATATCAAAATTTAATGACATTTCGAATTACAAAATCAAAATTTATTTGTAATTTATGATCTAAAAATCTTAAGGCAACTTTCTTCTGATCTTAATTCTATAATGGTAACATTTATATTTATAAAACAAAAATTCACAGAAATTAAAACAACGAATATATTGACGAACAATGCACATACCGGTCCGTGAATACTTTCATCAGCAAAGTGGATTCTCTTTCCACCTGCTCCTTCTGAAAGAAAATAAAAAATTGTGATATTGGAATATTACAATAATCAAGGAAATATATGCATATTGCCTCTTAACATTAAACTTGGAAACTGATTAAAACTACATATACAAATAGATATATACAAACTATTTGTTCATTTGTTACGTTTCTTACTGATATCAGCAAAAAATTAAGAAATATAGTATTTTCAAGTTAGAATTTTGTCTAATATTATGTATCGATAGCTGTATTTAGAACATTAAAACTGGCGTCCATTTCGAACCTATATCTAAAACTTTCTTTACCAGTAGGCTTACTTATAAAAAAAAAAGCAGAATTACAAACTCGTAAAAATATCCTTACTTGCTTTAGTAAAACAATTGCTGAAATTCTGTATTTAATTTTCTTTTATCTATAAATTCGTTGCTTATTAAACGATGGGTTTAATTTCAAACAAATATACGATTTGAATAATTTTCTACGAATAAAACTTAAATGGTGGGAATCGTTATATCTAGAACATTTCGGATTCACAGTTGCCATTATCACAAATTTCTTAAGTGCTAGAAAATATTGCAAAACTTACCTTTTTGCTCTCCGGCAGGTCTCTTAGACATCTAAAATAAAGAAATGAAATCGTCAGTTTTGACAAATTGGATTCGAATATAAACTGCATAAAGACAAGATTCCGGCTTAAGCAAAATAGAAATTAACCGTTACGGTTATAATAGAATTTTTTATAGAATATCTATTGCTCATTGCATTACCAAAGTCATGCATAGTAAATTAACAGTTATATACTTTATACAAGAGGATTAAGAACGTCAGATGTACAAGTGCAGTAACTCTTGGTTTTCCATGGGAGAGAGTAAAGATGAAAGATTTTTCTTGATTTAAAGAAAAAAAATTTTGGAAACTTAGTAACCGTATTTAGATAGCATATTATGTGTTATTGAAATTTATAAAGTATTGAGTGATGCTATGCTTCTAAATATCAGGATTTTTGAAGCGTTTTATTTTCTGCCTAAGTAATACGTGGTGTGCGAATTCCTCCAGGTATATTTTGATGTTTTGTTTGTTAGTTACTTTCAGAATTTCAATTGCCTTACACCCGTGTAGGCTTTTAACATGAAAGTGCTTTGTTTCATCATTTAGCTGATCTTTTAGGACCATTTAAGGAAACACTATTATAAACAATTAGAGTTGTAACCTATTAGAAATAGATACTATTAAATTTGGATGTTACTTTGTAATAAATTTTAATTCAACAGTAAAAAATAAAATAAACAAAAACTAAAAATATAATTTTAAATCGAATACCATTTATAAAATGGGAAGTAGATTTGATATTCGATGCAACTCTATCAATGCTTAATTGCATTTTTAAAAACTGATTTTAAATAGCCAGCTAATTATAGAATCGAGAGTTATCAAATTTAAAATCTTGAATTGATGTGCGAATTGAAAACTCCCTGTATATTATCACAACATGCATAATCAGTTAATTTGTTCACACATAAGTCGCTTCATTCATTCCTTCCAAATACATAATCAACGATTAAGTAAAATGTTTAAATCACATTTCTTGTACATTAAATACAGATTAAATTTAAAATACGGAAGAAGACTGGGCATATAGAATCTGAAAATGGTTTACTAAAAAAGGATTAATGGTACATGCACATAAATTGAACAATCCTTTCCTTTTAAAAAGTAATTTTGAAGATTTAATTCTGAATTTCCTTAAATTTGATGCTAAAAACTAACAGTTTTAATTTATTAAAACGTTTTAGAGTTGGGATCTAATTTAAGGAAATTTTAACACCAAAAATTGTAGGACAGAACATCCAATTTACAAATTATTCGAATTTCACAGATGTCTGAACAGATAAATTAACCATACACCAAATCATAAAAAAATTTCATACAGTACTAAAACACAAACGAATGATTCATGACAGGAATTGCAGACATGTGTAATTGAATAAAAATAGCTTTCAAGATCTAATTCAAAAAAATCGAAATTTCATTGTCTTTCTTCACATAACATGACCAGTTGGCGAATGAATATAAATATTTAAAGCGGGCATAACAAATTGTTGCCAGACTTTTGAATGACAATGATTTTATTCAAGTAAAAGGCGACAAATAAGCATATTTTATAAACAAACATTCTGCAAACACAATACAAAAGAACAATACAAAATTGTGAACCTAATTTTCTTAATGATTCAATCCACAATTAAACTAATATGATATTTTAACGATTTAAAAAAATTTAGACATTACAGCGAGAGTAAAAAGATTAAAATGTTTAATGTTTGAAGGAAGTAAATATAAAGTATTAAGTGCGCAAGTAGAAACTCTGCTTTATTTTGGTCAAATTCAACTTTCTTGAGAAATACTTATTACAAAAATTGATAATCGAAATGTTCGCCATTACTATCGATGTTCTTTGTTTCCATTACTTTAAAAAAGGCTACAGCCATTCATTCCTTCAAATTCCTGTGGATATTTAGTTCTTGTATTATTTACAGTTATACTATTTAAACCGACATTGAGCATCTGCAATATATTTTCTTCCAATAGATTTCGCCATAAAATGAAATATTTTAGATAGAAATAAAACACTAGAAACGCAGAAGAGGAATCCAATTTTTGGGCAAATTTTTAAGATAAGCATTTGTTTTAAAATAAGCTTAAATTTTCACCTGCCGGAGTTGGGTGCTGATAGTATGGCAGTAAAAAACGTTTTTAACTTTTCAAAATGAGTTTTAATAAATTTATTGTATTGAGAATGACCGGCGTGTGCTGTCGGAAATGCTCCAGAGGCACCGTTTCAACAGTCTTTGCATATCTTGTTTTTATCGAAACAAATCATTGGAAATTTTGTAAGGGAGAATGTTATTCATTGTTATCAAATAAGTATGGAATACCGATTAGAGTTTTCTCGTTATTACATACAAATATAAAAAATTAAAATTTTAAATAATTTTCGAAAGATATGAACGCATTAAATGCTTCCCTTATACTTAATAAAACCATGTTTAAAATGCCACATTTAAACATTCAAAATTTAAAATATTTAGTCCTGATTTATATGAGATTTTTTTTCGGTCAGGCATTTAATAAGCTTGTTGTCATATGAACTATTGAGTAATCTCAAAATGCCTTAAGTTAAATTTCCTATTTCATAAAGGATGCATTTGCGAAAGATTTGTTTTTTCGTTCCTAAAACCAGAACAATGGGTAGCTCAGAAATACTATCCAATTGAAGTCTATCTACCAGCCGCCGAATACGATTGTGCACCTTCGTTTTGGCCTTATGTCTTGCATAGCATTTCGTGAATATTGCTATGTAATAATATGCGAGAAATATAATTTGAATGTAATTAGGTTCATTTTTTCTCGACAAACTGAAAAGAAAATTTGACATGAAACAATTATATTCACAAGATACGGAATTTTATTGATTCAAGTCATTACATTTATACATATGCGAAACAGAGACCTACAGACGGATTTAGTTCCAAATTTGTTATATACCTAGACTTTAGATGCAACGTTATTTTTTATTTATTTTTGAAAATTAATGCGAAAAGCAAAAACGTTTATCTATAACCTGAAAAAGAATCAAACATTTGTCGTCGCTTTTTTTTTTTTTATCTTACTCTGATTCGATCCAATGTCTCACCCTAGATTTGTCTCAGTAAGCAATACATTTCTCAAAATAACGCTGAAAAATACTTGGATGTATTTTGACCGCTAAGAATGCGTCTTTGCCTTGTAATAAAAACGATATGAAGAACGCTCAAAGGTGTTATCATTTTTTCAGCAGTGAGCTTTTGAGTTACGAGGCGTTGAAGAAAAATAATAAGGTTGAAGCAAGTTCATAATGCGATTATCCGAAATAGCGAAGTAAAGGAAAGCGATTCATCAGAAATAGAATTTCAGGGACTGGATTACTCTATTTTAACAGTTCACCAAAAAAAAAAAAATTGGAAACCAAAATTTATCAATCAGAATAATCGATGAAATGAGAGGTGCATGTAAACATCTGGTTTTCTACGAATGAATTTTCTTCTTTGGTCGCGGAATTATGAAATGCTTGGGTTTATGTTTTATAATCAAAGAGGAAACGAATAAACTCCAAGCATCTCCATATGGTTATCTGAAAGTTAATTCGACTCGTTTCAAGAAATTTACTTATCTTTATTTTCAATTGAGAAAATGTGGCTATCCCCGGGGCACCTCTAGACTTTAATTCACAAATTAGTTATTCCATGAAATAATTTGCAAGATTATTATTTTACATGATTAGCTAAATGTCAAGTACACTAATTGAACTACGCAGCATTTATATTTGAGCATTAAAAAAAATATTTCCAGGAAGGCGCCCATTTTAGAGCGATGAGATGCCTAATATTACCAGGCAGAAATGAATAATTGGTTACTACACACTTTATATCGTTTAGTCAGAACGCATCTTTTTGAAGCATTAATTCAAACAGGAATTACCTTTTGACTCGTTTATTGATGTGTGAAATAACTTCAGATATGCAGATAACAGAAACTAACCCCACTTGCAAAGAGTCAGCTTTGCGTCATAAATTTTGAATATTTCGACAAATTCATACGACACTCATCAACTGCAATAAGGGATTGAAATTTCAAAACAGAAACGATAAATGTTAGTACATCAAGATTTTACTATGCATTCTAATTGGAATAAAATGCTCAAGAGCATTTCTTTGTATTCTTATAATCACAGAACAATACTTTCTTTACCACGCCTAAAAATTCTCCAACCCAGTAAAATATAAAAGTAAAATACATTAGTCGATGAAGTACTAATAAATGAAAAAGAAAGGTTTGCAATTTCACTGCAGCCTTTTCATAATAAATAACTCACGTCATAGAAAAGTTTACAGAATGATTTTTAAAAGTGCTTTATGGGACTTTTATATGGAAAACGGTTGCAGCTGAATTGACATTCTAACAGAAAAGCAGGTAAATAAACGGAAAAAAAAACAGTCAATCCCCAAAATAAAAAAAAACTTTATTAAAATTGATAGATTCAGAACTGGTATTCTATTTCCAAACGCGAAGGAAACGAAAGATTAACCTTTTCAAAACAATCGCCTTTTATAAGAAAAAATGAAGACTTGAATAAAAATATCATCGTATATATATCGATTTTTTTTATAAACGTAACTTCAGATAATACTTGCAATTAAATAGAAAAATCATACAACCCCCCCCCCCAGAAATACAGAACAGATACCAAAGAAAAAAATTCCAATATTTTATTGTTGTACAATAAAATGAGGAAATGTAAAATACATTATAAATTTTAAAGTTATAAACATATGAAGTCATAAGTGTTAATTTCATACGCCCAATCAAATTTTAAATTCAACAGATTAGATTTTATTCTAAATGATAAAATTTCACGTGATTGGAAAGAATGATCATAGACTAATCTCGCATTATATATGCAAAACTATAATTAATTATAAATTAACAGATCATTTATAAATTAAAAACATCCCGAAACGAAGAATTTATAGCAAAAATTAATTCAAAATCGACTAGAACAAATTATTTTATTCAATGCTTTGAATAATTTGCATTTTGGGACAAGAAACCTATTAGAAAGTTTGATAATGAAAATTTAAAAAGAAGCATTTGCATTTCTTATTTTTACTTCACTAATTCGACTCTCAAACACACTCATTAATTTAAATAATGTAAATCTCATTGAAAATACAACTTATTGATTGCATATTATCGACTATACACAATAAGAAAGAAATATAGAAATCAATTTACTTACATTTAATAAATATTTAGAGAGAGAAATATAAAGCTAGATAACAAATACTTCAATTAGATTCAAATATCAAAGTAAGCACAATTTTTTTGGTTTGCTTATGAGCAATTGATAGCAAAAGGTCATAAACGGAAACGAGAAATTCACAAAATTTCATTTATATACTACAATGTCACGTGACTTAAAAAAAGAATCTGACGAAAAAATCAACAGATGTAAATAGAAGTTACAGTTTTTAAATACTAACTTACTAATAAATTTCTTGAATTTTCTTGTAACTAAATGAAAAACAAAAATAATAATATCAGCTTTAGATGTATTTGAACTGCTTTCAAAAATTACTTTAAATGTTTCCTGAAAAGAAACTTCTTTTCTCTTAGAGATATTTTAACATCCCAGACTGAATCATAATGTATATATTTTACGATAAAAACCCCATTTTGCTATATAGAAAGATGTCGAATGAAAATTCAATATTTTAGATAAAAAAACAGCCTATGTTTGTGTGGCAATGAAGCTGCCTAAAAAGATGTTTTTCCTTTTATTCCAACAAGGTTCAAATTTATTGATTCTCAAAATCCCATTTTGACAAATAAAAATTTACATTGAGAGAGCTGAAAATAAAATATAAAACAATGAAACTTAATCGTAAAATTTCATGTATAATATTTTTAAAACTCCTTTTGATATTCGGTACTTTTAAGATAGTCCTTTTAAATAAAACAGTTGGTATTTTGTAAATGGAATCAACGGTTACGAAAAACACAACTCTTACTTTCAATGGAGAATTGGAATCATATACTAATTATAAATGCTTTACGAATTATGAACATTTTAGGTGATAAATTTCATCTTCAATATCATAAGATCATCGGTCTGATTCACTATGTGAATGTGGCAAATCCTGTCCTCGAAGATTAAGAGTCTTCAATTTGTGCTGGATTCCATTTCGTTTAATACGATGCATGAATTCTGTTCCTACGTGCTGAACAATGTTTACGATTACGAGGTCCGAACAAATATCTTCGGTTTTTCATACCGGAGCGTAAATTCATATCTATTACGTATAGTAGTTAGCTAAGATTAAATACTTTTTTTTGTCAAACGAAACTTTGAAATAAATATAATAGATGTCAAAATTTGATAATAAAAGTTCTGGGCGATAAACATTTTAATTCAATTTTTCCCTTATAATGATCATTGCGAGCTATGTTCCATAATATTATATTAATACACACAAATATTCGTTAGAAATAATTTAAGATTGAACTATTCAAAATAATTCTATACGCCAAAAGAAATTATGCATGTAGGCACACAAATAGCATATTTCAAATAAAATATTTGAATAATTTATAACATTTGTATTTACACACTTGTTTGTGATAATGAGTTGAAGTTTTACTTTATCAAAGTCTCCTAAAAATCATTCATAGCAAGGTTTTCAAAATTTTTATCTCTGAAGATGTGAATATTTATTTCTCTTTGGGCCTTGTACTCCTCTTTGTAAAGTCACAGATTGGCATCAAAGAATTCTAAATTCAAAATTCGATCAAAGAACAAAGAGAAGCACACAAGCATGCACGACAGATGCAGAAGGGCTGGACGTCCTTTCGTTTCCGTAGAGCAGAATTGTCGATAGATTGTCGTCGTACTGTCAGGGGCATCATCCTCATCATCTGATCAAACTTAAGCGCTTAGTCTTCAAATAACTCTGGTGTTGCATTAAACGGGATT
Source organism: Argiope bruennichi (assembly GCF_947563725.1). Taxonomy (NCBI): domain Eukaryota; kingdom Metazoa; phylum Arthropoda; class Arachnida; order Araneae; family Araneidae; genus Argiope; species Argiope bruennichi. The sequence continues at coordinate 100,398,626 of NC_079157.1, forward strand.
TAACATATTTTAACTAAGTTATAGAAAGATAAAGAGCCTTCACATTTCTTTTATATTTTATCATTTCATTTAACTGCCGACTTTGTTCACAATGAAATAGTAGCCGCCTTTGAAGCCTTACTTGAGCACATGGTATCAATTAAATTTTTTTCTATAATTTGATGCAGAAATAATTTTAAATTATTAATAAACTTAAACTTCACATTGATGAAGCTTAGTTCACTCTGTCAACGAATTACTTTTAAGCCTCTCGTTGGGATACTCATTAATTCCTTAATACTTTAATAAGAAATGTATATTTTTTTCAAAATGCGATGCATACCTGCCTGAATATTTTATTGTGTATAAAATTTATTAATAGAATCGGATTCATTCCCATCATAATTCCATGAAACTTAACATCCATGTCATCCGTCTTCATACTGTATGCTGCTCATGTAAATTCGTTTTTTTCTCCTAAAGAAAAATGCTTAGAAATAAAAAAAATCATTTTATTAAGCTTCTAAAAATGAAGAAAATTATCGCGCTTAAATTGTTGATGAAATAACAAAAAAGTTATGAATTTTCTCTCATGAATAAAATCTCGTTTTAATAATCATGCAAATAAGTTTATTTCAAATTTGTCAAAATTAGAAAAAAAGGTTGATCAGCAAAATTGATATTGCAAAACAGGCATTTTTTTTAGTTTTAAAATTATGTAAATATCCGTCTTATCAGTTATTATTTTAAGCAGTTATAACAGGGAAACGCCAAAATCCTGTTAGATTTTAAATTAATTAAAATGTTAGAAAATTAAGCTTAGAGATTTTAAAAAAAGCATAGTCAATATGACTGTGTAATCAGATATGTTACTGATAGCAATAAAGTTATCCAAAAATTTCTTTTTTCAATTATGATTAAAAAAATTTTCACAATTTCTTATATTCTAAATAAAGAATTTTATATTATTTAAATTTATTATTAAAAATATGCTATGCAATAGAGGCTTTTCCCTCTATTTGCCAATCTTCGCACCTAAATGGCATAAAAATTCCACGCCACTATCCTCTGATTGTAAAGAGAAGATTCTATGAAGTTAACCCCAAAAGAAATGTAGAATATTTGGCCGGGAAGCAAAAACTGGTATAAATAAATTAAATGAAGTTCTAATGAAACAGCTGCTTTATCAACAACCTAATAATATAATAATCTATTTTAGCACTAATACACTTTATTTATCACTGTTTAGAATTTTTTTTTTTTTTTTTGCTTAATTTAGTTAGTTTAGTGTTTTGAAATTTCAGAACACTATTTTTAAATAAATGATGGGAAACGTTACAATTTATGACAAAAATACCACATCATGAAAACAAAAAGATACTTTGCTCTATGCGTTATAGTTTTTTTAAAAATTCATATAAAATTTAAAAAAAAAATTGAATGAAAGATGAATTGCAAGAGCGAGTATCAAACTTCCATAAAAAATTGGGGATCTTGACATAAAAAGTTCGTGCACGCGCGGAATGTTTGATTGAATTTTGACATTTATTTCAATCACGATTTTTAAATTAATGCTTGTAAAATTAAAAATTTTTTAAAGAAATTTCATATCATTTCAATACTAAAATAATTTGCTCTACAGGTCATAATTTTTTAAAAATTGATATAAAATAAATAAAAAAATTGAACGAACAATGAATGGCAAGAACGGGGATCGAACTTGCATAAACAGCTCTGCATCTTGACATAATAGGTCTGCATATGCTCAGAATGTCTGATAGAATTTAGATATTTATATCGTAAATTTGTTTTATTTCTTTAAGGTTTAAAAATAAATGATTGAAAAAAAAGTAAAATTTCTATACAAAAATGTGACATCATAAAAGGAAAGACGTACTTTACTCTACACGTTACAATTTAAAAAAAAATAGATATAAAATTAAAAAAAAGATGAAGGAAAGAAGAATTGCAAGAGCGGGAAACGAACATGCACAAAATCTGAAAATATTGACATAAAAATTCTGAGCATGCCCAGAAGATATTTATTTCATAATATATATTATTTTTTAAGGAATTATTTTTTAAAAAAATGCTTTAAAAATTAAAAAAAAAAAATATTTACAAAATTGTGATATCATGAAAAGAAAACATACTTTGCTCTATACGTTAAAAATTTTAAAAATTTTATATAAAATGACAAAAAAAAAATAAAAATAATAAAAAAAAAATTGCAAGGACGAGGACTGTACCTGCGTAAGCAACTAGGCATCTTGACAAAACAGCCTGCACATGCACAGAGATTCAGTTATTTATTTCATTAATTTATTTTATTTTTTCAAGATTTTTAAATAAATGATTGAAAAATTAAAATTTCTTTACAAATATGCCACACCATGAAAAGAAAAATGTACTTTGCTATGCAAGTTATATTTTTTTTAAAAAAATTGATATAAAATGAACAAAAAGTAAACAAAAGAAAAATTCCAAGAGCAAGGATTGAAAGTGCATCAAAGACTGGTCATTCTGACATAATAAGTCTGCTCAAGCTCAGAAAATCCAACAGAATTCAGACATTTATTTCATTAATTAATTTTATTTCTACAAAAGTTTTAAATAAATGATTGAAAAATTAAAAATTCTTGACAAAAATACGACATCATGAAAAGAAGAACATACTTTGCTTAGAACGATATAATTTTTTTTAAAAATTAATATCAAATGAAAAATGAAAACAAAAGAAAGATTACAAAAGCTGGGATCGAATCTAAGTAAACAACTAGGTATCTGGACATAAGTCTGCGCATGCCAAGAATGCCACGTAGAGTTTAGACATTTAATTTATTAATTTCTATTATATCTTATGGTTTTAGCAGAAGAAAATAATAATTAAAAAATTTTGACAAATATATATATATATATATATATATATAAAATTATTATCCAGTTACGAGATCTGAAGACCTGCAAAATGCAGTGCCACATCCTATCGTTCATTCCACCAAGCCACACGGACTTCACAGACCGGAACAGTCTAAGATTCTTAATATATTTAATCATTTTTAATTTAAAGCACAATGGTCAAAAAGCACAATGCTAAGAATAGGAATGTTTTTTTGCGCATGTGCGAGATGTTGGAATTTAAAATTTCTTTCAAATTTATAGATTTTTGAAGTAAAATTTTATTTTTGATGTATAAGAATTGGAAAAATTCAAATTAAATGTTGAATGGGCATAGAAAATAATATTTAAAAAAATATTTCAAAAGAAAAAAAAAGACAGAACACAAACCATCGTTCATTCCACCAGTCCACATGGACTTCACACTCCGGGACAGTCTAAGATTCTTAATATATTTAATCATTTCCGATTTCAAAAATAATGGGAATCTGATCAAAAAGCACAATGTTAAAAATGGGGAAAGATTTTTTTCGCATGTTCGTGATCTGAGAACTAAAAATTTCTTTTAAGTTTATAGATTTAAAAGTAAAATTTTATTTTTGAAGTATAAGAATTGCAAAAATTTAAATCAAATGTTGTATAGGCACGGAAAATAATATTTAAAAAGAATTTGAAAAAATAAAAAAATAAATATATATAAAACAATTATCCGGTTACAAGAACGGATCTGAAGACCTTCAAAATGCAGTGCCACCACGCCACCGTTCATTCCACCAGGCCACACGAACATGACAGTCTGGTACAGTCTAAGATTCTTAATATATTAAATCTATTTTTGATTTGAAAAATATTGGATATCTGGTCAAAAAGCACAATGCTAAGAATAGGAATGATTTATGCGCATGTGTGAGATCTTGGAATTTAAAATTTCTTTTAAATTTATAGATTTTGAAAGTAAAATTTTATTTTTGATGTATAAGAATTGGAAAAATTCAAATTAAATGTCGAATGGGCATGAAAAATAATATTTAAAAAGTACTTGGAAAAAATAAAAAAATAAATACATATAAAACTATTATCCGGTTACAATAATCAATCGAAAGACCTGCAAAATGCTGTGCAACAACTAATCGTTCATTCCACCAGGCCACACGGACTTCTGAGACCGGAACAGTCTAAGATACTAAATATATTATATCATTTTAATTTTGAAAAATTATGGGGATCTGGGGAAAAAGCACAATGCTAAAAATAGGAATGATTTTTGCGCATGTGCGAAATCTTGGAACTTATAATTTCTTTTAAAGTTACCAATTTTTTTAAAAAAGGATTTATTTTTGATGTAAAGGAAAAGGAAAATTTCAAATCAAATTTTGAATGGGTATGGAAAATAATATTTAAAAATGTTTGAAAAAAATGTATATAAATTTATTATTCGGTTACTAGAATCGGGCTGAAGATCTGCAAAATCCACTGCCACAACCCATTGTTCATTATACCATGCCACAGGACTTCACAGAGCAGAACAGGCTAAAACTCTCAATATACTTTATCATTATTAGTTTGAAAAATAATGGGAATCTGCTCAAAACGGGAATGATTTTTGAGCATGTGCGAGATCTTGGAACTGAAACTTTTTTTTTAATTTATAGATTTTTAAAGTAAAATTTTATTTTTCATGTATAATAATTAAAAAAATTCAAATTAAATGTTCAATGTGCGTGGAAAATAATATTTAAAAATATTAGAAAAAAAGAAAGAAATATATATAAAACTATTGTCCGGTTACGAGAATCGATCTGAAGAATCTGCAAAATGCAATGTCACAACACCTCGTTCATTCCACCAGTCCACACGGACTTCGCAATCCGGAACAGTCTATGATTCTTAATATATTTTATCCTTTCTAGTTTGAAAAATAAAGGGAATCTATTCGAAAAGCAAAATGCTATAAATGGCAATGATTTTTGCGCATGTGCGAGATCTTAGAATTTAAAATTTCTTTTAAATTTATAGATTTTTAAAATAAAATTTTATTTTTGATGTATATGAATTGGAAAAATTCACATTAAATTTTGAATGGGCATTTAAAATTATATTTAAAAAATATTTGAAAAAAAAGGAAATTTATATAAAAAATTTATCCGGTTAAGAAACAGTCCAGAACAGTCTAAGATTCTTAATATTTTTAATCATTTCTAGATTGATAAAAAATGGGAATCATGTAAAATAACCAAATGCTAAAAATGGGAAAGATTTTTGCGAATGTGAAAGATCTTTATTTTTCGCACGTACGAGAACTTTATTTTTCGCATGTACGAGAATCTATAAGCACAATGATTCAATAGGAATAAATTCTGCGCATGTGTGTGAAATTGATTCCTAAAATTTCTCTTGAATTTAGAAATATTTTGACATTAAATTTTATTTTAGAATTATAATATTTGGAATAGTTTATAGTAAGTGCGGGAATAATGGATAAAAATCCTAAGTAAATTAAAAGAAAAAAGTAAAGAGTAATATATTAAAAAAATTCGAATTTTCGAGACTCGAACTGACGACCAGGAAAACTAACTTCATCGTTCCGCCGATCTTACCACGAAGCGTCGGACTCGACGAAAGTCTGAGTGATCTTAGACTCTCATTTTGATTATCCACTAAAATATTTAACACGTTGTCAATCTGGTCTAAAAGCACAATAATTTGAATTCGAATAAATTCTGAACATGTGCGTGAACTTGATTCCTAAAATTTCTATTGAATATAGAAATATTTTCACATTAAATTTTATTTAAGAAGAATAAGATTTCGAATAGTTTATAGTAAGTTTGGGAATAATGGATAAAAATACCTAAAGTAAATTAAAAGAAAAAAGAAAAGAATAATATATTTAAAAAATTCTTATTTTCGGGACTCGAACTGAAGACCAGCAAAACTAAGCGGCTTGATCTGCCGATCTGGCTACGAAGCTTCGTACACTGAGAGCGTCTGAATGGACTAAGACTCTCATTATGATTGTTAAATAAAATATTTAACACGTTGTCAATCTGGTCTAAAAGCAGAATAATTTGAATTGGAATAAATTCTGAACATGTGCGTGAACTTGATTCCTAAAATTTCTCCTGAATATAGAAATATTTTGACATTAAATTTTATTTTAGAATTATAAGATTTGGAATAGTTTATAGTAAGTTTGGGAATAATGGATAAAAATACCTAAAGTAAATTAAAAGACAAAAAGAAAAGAATAATATATTTAAAAAATACTCATTTTCGAGACTCGAACTGAAGACCAGCAAAACTAAGTTACTCGTTCCGCCGATCTGGCCACGAAGCTTCGTACACTGAGAGCGTCTAAATGGTCTAAGACTCTCATTATGATTATCCACTTGATTGTTTGTTTGTTTGTTTCTTATGGCACTTGCCACTGACAAGCCCGCTGTTACGAAGACAGCGATTTAAGCCTGAGGGGAACGTCTCTTATTTTTTATAGCAGCGCCAACTAGGGCCAAGAGTACGACTTTGCCACTCACGCATCATCCATTCGCTTGCACAACCCCTTTTTACAGGAGGGCACATTCACACATCTCACAGATAGAACAACAGAAGAACAGTCATGCCCAAACCAGGGCTCGAACCCGGAACGCCCAGATTACGGGGAAGACGCGCTACCCCTATGCCAGGACGCCGGCGATTATCCACTAAAATATTTAACACTGTGTCAATCTGGTCTAAAAGCACAAATTTTTGAATATGAATAAATTCTGCGCATGTGAGTGAGCTTGACTCCTAAAATTTCTCTTGAATTTAGAAATATTTTCACATTAAATTTTATTTTAGAAGTATAAGATTTGAAATAGTTTACAGTAAGTGTGAGAATAAAGGATAAAAATACCTAAAATCAATTAAAAGAAAAAAGAAGAGAATAATATATTTTAAAAATTCGAATTTTCGAGACTCGAACTGAAGACAAGCAAAAGTAAGTCCTCGTTCCGCCGATCTCGCCACGAAGCTTCGTACACTGAGAGCGTCTGAGTGATCTTAGACTCTCATTTTGATTATCCAATAAAATATTTAACACGGCGTCATTCTGGTATCAAAGCACAATAATTTGAATAGGAATAAATTCTGCGCATATGCGTGAATGTCTCCTAAAATTTCTCTTAAATATAGAAATATTTTGACATTAAATTTTATTTTAGAAGTATAAGATTTGGAATAGTGTATAGTAAGTGTTGGAATAATCGATAAAAATCCTAAAGTAAATTAAAAGAAAAAAGTAAAGAGTAATATATTAAAAAAATTCGAATTTTCGAGACTCGAACTGAAGACCAGCAAAACTAACTTCATCGTTCCGCTGATCTTACCACGAAGCGTCGGAATCGAGGAACGTCTGAGTGATCTTAGACTCTCATTTTGATTATCCATTAAAATATTTAACACGATGTCAATCTGGTCTAAAACCACAATAATTTGAATATTAATAAATCCTGCCAATGTGCGTGAACTTGATTCCTAAAATTTCTCTTGAATATAGAAATATTTTGACATTAAATTTTTTTTAAGAAGAATAAGATTTGGAATAGTTTATAGTAAGGGTGGGAATAATGGATAAAAATACCTAAAGTAAATTAAAAGAAAAAAGAAAAGAATAATATATTTAAAAAATTCTTATTTTCGGTACTCGAACTGAAGACCAGGAAAACTAAGCGGCTTGTTCTGCCGATCTGGCTACGAAGCTTCGTACACTGAGAGCGTCTGAATGGACTAAGACTCTCATTATGATTGTTAAATAAAATATTTAACACGGTGTCAATCTGGTCTAAAAGCACAAATTTTTGAATAGGAATAAATTCTGCGCATGTGTGTGAACTTGACTCCTAAAATTTCTCTTGAATTTAGAAATATTTTGACATTATATTTTATTTTAGAAGTATAAGATTTGGAATAGTTTATAGTAAGTGTGGGAATAATGGATAAAAATACCTAAAGTAAATTAAAAGAACAAAAAGAATAATATATGAAAAAAATTCTCATTTTCGAGGCTCAAACTGAAGACCACCAAAATTAAGTAGCTCGATCTGCCAATCTGGCCACGTAGCTTCGGACCCAAAAAGCGTCTGAATGTTCTAAGATTCTCATTAAGATTATAAACTAAAAGTTTAACACGGTGTCATTCTGGTCTAAAAGCATAATGATTTGAATAGGAATGTATTCTGCGCATGTGCGTGAATTTGAGTCTTATAATTTCTCTTGAATATGGAAATATTTTGACATTAAATTTTATTTTAAAAGTTTAACATTTTGAGAAGTTCTTAGTAAGTGTTGGAATAATGTATACCTAAAATAAATAAAAAACAAAAAAGAAAAGAAAAATATATAGAAAAAATTATCATTTTCGAGACTCAAACTCATGTCCAGCAAAACTAAACGGCTCGTTCTGCCGATCTGGCCACGAAGCTTCGTACCCGGGGCGCGTCTGAATGGTCTAAGACTCTCATTAAGATTATAAACGAAACGTTTTAGCACGTTGACAATCTGGTCTAAAAGCATAATGATTTGAATAGAAGTGAATTCTGCGCATGTGCGTGTACTTGACTCCTAAAATTTCATTTGAATATAGAAATATTTTGTCATTAAATTTTATTTTAAAAGTATAAAATTTTGAAAATTTCTTAGTAAGTGTTGGAATAATGGATAAATATACCTAAAATAAATAAAATAGAAAAAAGAAAAGAAAAATACATTGAAAAATTCTCATTTTCGAGACTCGAGCTGAAGACCACCAAAACTAAGCGGCTCTTTCTGCCGATCTGTCCACAAAGCTTCGTACCTGAGTGCGTCTGAACGGTCTAAGACTCTCATTAAGATTAAAAACTAAAAGTTTTTGCACGGTGACAATCTGGTCTAAAAGCATAATGATTTGAATAGGAATAAATTCTGCGCATGTGCGTGAACTTGACTCCTAAAATTTCTCTTGAATATAGAAATATTTTGACATTAAATTTTATTTTAAAAGTTTAACATTTTGAAAAGTTCTTAGTAAGTGTTGGAATAATGTATACCTAAAATAAAAAAAATAGAAAAAAGAAGAAAAATATATTAAAAAAATCTCATTTTCGAGACACGAACTGAAGACAAACAAAACTAAGTGGCTCGTTCTGCCGATCTGGCCACGAAGCTTTGTACCCGGAGAGCGTCTGAATGGTCATTTGACTCTCATCAAGATTATAAACTAAAAGTTTTAACACGGTGACATACTTGTCAAAAAGAATAATGCTTTGAATAGGAATGAATTCTGCGCATGTGCGTGAACTTGACTGCTAAAATTTCTCTTGAATATAGAAATATTTTGGCATTAAATTTTATTTTAGAAGTACAACATTTGGAAAAGTTCATTGTAAGTGTGGGAATAATGGATAAATATATCTGAAATAAATAAATAAAATAATATATTTAAAAAATTCTCATTTTCGAGACTTGAACTGAAGACCAGCAAAACTAAGTGGCTCGTTCAGCCGATCTGGCCACGACGCTTCGTACCCGGAGCGCGTCTGAATGGCCTAAAACTCTCATTAAGATTATAAACTAAAAGTTTTAACACGGTGTCATTCTGGTCTAAAATCATAATGCTTTGGATAGGAATGAATTCTGCGCATGTGCGTGAACTTGACTCCTAAAATTTCTCTTGAATATAGAAATATTTTGACATTAAATTTTATTTTAAAAGTTTAACATTTTGAAAAGTTCTTAGTAAGTGTTGGAATAATGGATAAATATACCTAAAATAAATAAAAGAAAAAAAAAAGAAAAGAAAAATATATTTAAAAGTTTTCATTTTCGAGACTCGAACTGATGTCCAGCAAAACTAAACGGCTCGTTCTGCCGATCAGGCCACGAAGCTTCGTACCCGGAGAGCGTCTGAATGGCCTAAGACTCTCATTAAGGTTATAAACTAAAAGTTTTAACACGGTGTCATTCTGGTCTAAAATCATAATGCTTTGGATAGGAATGAATTCTGCGCATGTGCGTGAACTTGATTCCTAAAATTTCTCTTCAATATAGAAATATTTTGACATTAAAATTTATTTTAAAAGTTTAACATTTTGAAATGTTTTTAGTAAGTAATGGAATAATGTATAAATAAAATAGAAAAAAAAAAGAAAAATATATTAAAAAAATCTCATTTTCGAGACTCGAACTGAAGACCAGCAAAATTAAGTGGCTCGTTCAACCTATCTGGCCACGAAGCTTCGTAAATGGAGAGCGTCTGAATGGCCTAAGACTCTCATTAAGATTATAAACTAAAAGTTTTTAACACGGTGTCATTCTGGTCTAAAATAATAATGCTTTGGATAGGAATGAATTCTGCGCATGTGCGTGAACTTGACTCCTAAAATTTCTCTTGAATATAGAAATATTTTGACATTAAATTTTATTTTAAAAGTTTAACATTTTGAAAAGTTCTTAGTAAGTGTTGGAATAATGTATACCTAAAATAAATAAAATAGAAAAAAAAAGAAAAATATACTAAAAAAATCTCATTTTCGAGACTCGAACTGAAGACCAGCAAAACTAAGTGGCTCGTTCAGCCGATCTGGCCACGAAGCTTCGTACCCGGAGAGCGTCTGAATGGTCTAAGACTCTCATCAAGATTATAAACTAAAAGTTTTAACACGGTGACAATCTGGTCTAAAAGCATAATGATTTGAATAGGAATGAATTCTGCGCATGTGCGTGAACTTGACTCCTAAAATTTCTCTTGAATATAGAAATATTTTGACATTAAATTTTATTTTAAAAGTTTAACATTTTAAAAAGTTCTTAGTAAGTAATGGATTAATGTATAAATAAAATAAATAAAATAGAAAAAAAAAAGAAAAATATATTAAAAAAATCTCATTTTCGAGACTCGAACTGAAGACCAGCAAAACTAAGTGGCTCGTTCAACAGATCTGGCCACGAAGCTTCGTAAATGGAGAGCGTCTGAATGGTCTAAGACTCTCATCAAGATTATAAACTAAAAGTTTTAACACGGTGTCATTCTGGTCTAAAATCATAATGCTTTGGATAGGAATGAATTCTGCGCATGTGCGTGAACTTGACTCCTAAAATTTCTCTTGAATATAGAAATATTTTGACATTAAATTTTATTTTAAAAGTTTAACATTTTGAAAAGTTCTTAGTAAGTAATGGAATAATGTATAAATAAAATAGAAAAAAAAAGAAAAATATATTTAAAAAATCTCATTTTCGAGACTCGAACTGAAGACCAGCAAAACTAAGTGGCTCGTTCAACAGATCTGGCCACGAAGCTTCGTAAATGGAGAGCGTCTGAATGGTCTAAGACTCTCATCAAGATTATAAACTAAAAGTTTTAACACGGTGTCATTCTGGTCTAAAATCATAATGCTTTGGATAGGAATGAATTCTGCGCATGTGCGTGAACTTGACTCCTAAAATTTCTCTTGAATATAGAAATATTTTGACATTAAATTTTATTTTAAAAGTTTAACATTTTGAAAAGTTCTTAGTAAGTGTTGGAATAATGTATACCTAAAATAAATAAAACAAGAAAAAAAAAGAAAAGAAAAATATATTTAAAAATTTTCATTTTCGAGACTCGAACTGATGGCCAGCAAAACTATATGGCTCGTTCTGCCGATCAGGATACGAAGCTTCGTACCCGGAGAGCGTCTCAATGGCCTAAGACTCTCATTAAGATTATAAACTAAAAGTTTTAACGCGGTGTCATTCTGGTCTAAAATCATAATGCTTTGGATAGGAATGAATTATGCGCATGTCCGTGAACTTGACTCCTAAAATTTCTCTTGAATATAGAAATATTTTGACATTAAATTTTATTTTAAAAGTTTAACATTTTGAAAAGTTCTTAGTAAGTGTTGGAATAATGTATACCTAAAATAAATAAAGGAAGAAAAAAAAAGAAAAGAAAAATATATTTAAAAATTTTCATTTTCGAGACTCGAACTGATGGCCAGCAAAACTATATGGCTCGTTCTGCCGATCAGGATACGAAGCTTCGTACCCGGAGAGCGTCTCAATGGCCTAAGACTCTCATTAAGATTATAAACTAAAAGTTTTAACACGGTGTCATTCTTGTCTAAAATCATAATGCTTTGGATAGGAATGAATTCTGCGCATGTGCGTGAACTTGACTACTAAAATTTCTCTTGAATATAGAAATATTTTGACATTAAATTTTATTTTAAAAGTTTAACATTTTGAAAAGTTCTTAGTAAGTAATGGAATAATGTATAAATAAAATAAATAAAATAGAAAAAAAGAGAAAAATATATTAAAAAAATCTCATTTTCGAGACTCGAACTAAAGACCAGCAAAACTAAGTGGCTCGTTCAGTCGATCCGGCCACGAAGCTTCGTACCCGGAGAGCGTCTGAATGGCCTAAGACTCTCATTAAGATTATAAACTAAAAGCTTTAACACGGTGTCATTCTGGTCTAAAATCATAATGCTTTGTATAGTAATGAATTCTGCGCATGTGCGTGAACTTGACTCCTAAAATTTCTCTTGAATATAGAAATATTTTGACATTAAATTTTATTTTAAAAGTTTAACATTTTGAAAAGTTCTTAGTAAGTGTTGGAATAATGTATAAATAAAATAAATAAAATAGAAAAAAAAAAATATATACTAAAAAAATCTCATTTTCGAGACTCGAACTGAAGACCAGCGAAACTAAGTGGCTCTTTCAACAGATCTGGCCACGAAGCTTCGTAAATGGAGAGCGTCTGAATGGTCTAAGACTCTCATCAAGATTATAAACTAAAAGTTTTAACACGGTGTCATTCTGGTCTAAAATCATAATGCTTTGGATAGGAATGAATTCTGCGCATGTGCGTGAACTTGACTCCTAAAATTTCTCTTGAATATAGAAATATTTTGACATTAAATTTTATTTTAAAAGTTTAACATTTTGAAAAGTTCTTAGTAAGTGTTGGAATAATGTATACCTAAAATAAATAAAAGAAGGAAAAAAAAGAAAAGAAAAATATATTTAAAAATTTTCATTTTCGAGACTCGAACTGATGGCCAGCAAAACTATATGGCTCGTTCTGCCGATCAGGATACGAAGCTTCGTACCCGGAGAGCGTCTCAATGGCCTAAGACTCTCATTAAGATTATAAACTAAAAGTTTTAACACGGTGTCATTCTGGTCTAAAATCATAATGCTTTGGATAGGAATGAATTCTGCGCATGTGCGTGAACTTGACTACTAAAATTTCTCTTGAATATAGAAATATTTTGACATTAAATTTTATTTTAAAAGTTTAACATTTTGAAAAGTTCTTAGTAAGTAATGGAATAATGTATAAAAAAAAAAAAAAATAGAAAAAAATAGAAAAATATATTAAAAAAATCTCATTTTCGAGACTCGAACTGAAGACCAGCAAAACTAAGTGGCTCGTTCAGTCGATCCGGCCACGAAGCTTCGTACCCGGAGAGCGTCTGAATGGCCTAAGACTCTCATTAAGATTATAAACTAAAAGTTTTAACACGGTGTCATTCTGGTCTAAAATCATAATGCTTTGGATAGAAATGAATACTGCGCATGTGCGTGAACTTGACTCCTAAAATTTCTCTTGAATATAGAAATATTTTGACATTAAATTTTATTTTAAAAGTTTAACATTTTGAAAAGTTCTTAGTAAGTAATGGAATAATGTATATATAAAATAAATAAAATAGAAAAAAAAAAGAAAAATTTATTTAAAAAATCTCATTTTCGAGACTCGAACTGAAGACCAGCAAAACTATTTGGCTCGTTCAACAGATCTGGCCACGAAGCTTCGTAAATGGAGAGCGTCTGAATGGTCTAAGACTCTCATCAAGATTATAAACTAAAAGTTTTAACACGGTGTCATTCTGGTCTAAAATCATAATGCTTTGGATAGGAATGAATTCTGCGCATGTGCGTGAACTTGACTCCTAAAATTTCTCTTGAATATAGAAATATTTTGACATTAAATTTTATTTTAAAAGTTTAACATTTTGAAAAGTTCTTAGTAAGTAATGGAATAATGTATAAATAAAATAGAAAAAAAAAGAAAAATATATTTAAAAAATCTCATTTTCGAGACTCGAACTGAAGACCAGCAAAACTAAGTGGCTCGTTCAACAGATCTGGCCACGAAGCTTCGTAAATGGAGAGCGTCTGAATGGTCTAAGACTCTCATCAAGATTATAAACTAAAAGTTTTAACACGGTGTCATTCTGGTCTAAAATCATAATGCTTTGGATAGGAATGAATTCTGCGCATGTGCGTGAACTTGACTCCTAAAATTTCTCTTGAATATAGAAATATTTTGACATTAAATTTTATTTTAAAAGTTTAACATTTTGAAAAGTTCTTAGTAAGTAATGGAATAATGTATAAATAAAATAGAAAAAAAAAAGAAAAATATATTTAAAAAATCTCATTTTCGAGACTCGAACTGAAGACCAGCGAAACTAAGTGGCTCGTTCAACCGATCTGGCCACGAAGCTTCGTAAATGGAGAGCGTCTGAATGGTCTAAGACTCTCATCAAGATTATAAACTAAAAGTTTTAACACGGTGTCATTCTGGTCTAAAATCATAATGCTTTGGATAGGAATGAATTCTGCGCATGTGCGTGAACTTGACTCCTAAAATTTCTCTTCAATATAGAAATATTTTGACATTAAATTTTATTTTAAAAGTTTAACATTTTGAAAAGTTCTTAGTAAGTGTTGGAATAATGGATAAATATACCTAAAATAAATAAAAGAAAAAAAAAGAAAAGAAAAATATATTTAAAAATTTTCATTTTCGAGACTCGAACTGATGTCCAGCAAAACTAAACGGCTCCTTCTGCCGATCAGGCCACGAAGCTTCGTACCCGGAGAGTGTCTGAATGGCCTAAGACTCTCATTAAGATTATAAACTAAAAGTTTTAACACGGTGTCATTCTGGTCTAAAATCATAATGCTTTGGATAGAAATGAATTCTGCGCATGTGCGTGAACTTGACTCCTAAAATTTCTCTTGACTATAGAAATATTTTGACATTAAATTTTATTTTAAAAGTTTAACATTTTGAAAAGTTCTTAGTAAGTAATTGAATAATGTATATATAAAATAAATAAAATAGAAAAAAAAAGTAAAATATATTAAAAAAATCTCATTTTTGAGACTCGAACTGAAGACCCGCAAAACTAAGTGGCTCGTTCAACCGATCTGGCCACGAAGCTTCGTACCCGGAGAGCGTCTGAATGGTCTAAGACTCTCATCAAGATTATAAACTAAAAGTTTTAACACGGTGTCATTCTGGTCTAAAATCATAATGCTTTGGATAGGAATGAATTCTGCGCATGTGCGTGAACTTGACTCCTAAAATTTCTCTTGAATATAGAAATATTTTGACATTAAATTTTATTTTAAAAGTTTAACATTTTGAAAAGTTCTTAGTAAGTGTTGGAATAATGGATAAATATACCTAAAATAAATAAAAGAAAAAAAAAGAAAAGAAAAATATATTTAAAAATTTTCATTTTCGAGACTCGAACTGATGTCCAGCAAAACTAAACGGCTCGTTCTGCCGATCAGGCCACGAAGCTTCGTACCCGGAGAGCGTCTGAATGGTGTAAGACTCTCATTAAGATTATAAACTAAAAGTTTTAACACGGTGTCATTCTGGTCTAAAATCATAATGCTTTGGATAGGAATGAATTATGCGCATGTCCGTGAACTTGACTCCTAAAATTTCTCTTGAATATAGAAATATTTTGACATTAAATTTTATTTTAAAAGTTTAACATTTTGAAAAGTTCTTAGTAAGTAATGGAATAATGCATAAATAAAATAAATAAATTAGAAAAAAAAGAAAAATATATTAAAAAAATCTCATTTTCGAGACTCGAACTGAAGACCAGCAAAATTAAGTGGCTCGTTCAACCTATCTGGCCACGAAGCTTCGTACCCGGAGAGCGTCTGAATGGCCTAAGACTCTCATTAAGATTATAAACTAAAAGTTTTAACGGGGTGTCATTCTGGTCTAAAATCATAATGCTTTGGATAGGAATGAATTATGCGCATGTCCGTGAACTTGACTCCTAAAATTTCTCTTGAATATAGAAATATTTTGACATTAAATTTTATTTTAAAAGTTTAACATTTTGAAAAGTTCTTAGTAAGTGTTGGAATAATGGATAAATATACCTAAAATAAATAAAAGAAAAAAAAAAGAAAAGAAAAATATATTTAAAAATTTTTATTTTCGAGACTCGAACTGATGTCCAGCAAAACTAAACGGCTCGTTCTGCCGATCAGGCCACGAAGCTTCGTACCCGGAGAGCGTCTGAATGGTGTAAGACTCTCATTAAGATTATAAACTAAAAGTTTTAACACGGTGTCATTCTTGTCTAAAATCATAATGCTTTGGATAGGAATGAATTCTGCGCATGTGCGTGAACTTGACTCCTAAAATTTCTCTTGAATATAGAAATATTTTGACATTAAATTTTATTTTAAAAGTTTAACATTTTGAAAAGTTCTTAGTAAGTATTGGAATAATGTATAAATAAAATAAATAAAATAGAAAAAAAAAGAAAAATATATTAAAAAAATCTCATTTTCGAGACTCGAACGGAAGACCAGCAAAACTAAGTGGCTCGTTCTACCGATCTGGCCACGAAGATTCGAACCCGGAGAGCGTCTAAATGGTCTAAGACTCTCATCAAGATTATAAACTAAAAGTTTTAACACGGTGTCAATCTAGTCTAAAATCATAATGCTTTGGATAGGAATGAATTCTGCGCATGTGCGTGAACTTGACTCCTAAAATTTCTCTTCAATATAGAAATATTTTGACATTAAATTTTATTTTAAAAGTTTAACATTTTGAAATGTTCTTAGTAAGTAATGGAATAATGCATAAATAAAATAAATAAAATAGAAAAAAAAAAGAAAAATATATTAAAAAAATCTCATTTTCGAGACTCGAACTGAAGACCAGCAAAATTAAGTGGCTCGTTCAACCTATCTGGCCACGAAGCTTCGTACCCGGAGAGCGTCTGAATGGCCTAAGACTCTCATTAAGATTATAAACTAAAAGTTTTAACGGGGTGTCATTCTGGTCTAAAATCATAATGCTTTGGATAGGAATGAATTATGCGCATGTCCGTGAACTTGACTCCTAAAATTTCTCTTGAATATAGAAATATTTTGACATTAAATTTTATTTTAAAAGTTTAACATTTTGAAAAGTTCTTAGTAAGTATTGGAATAATGTATAAATAAAATAAATAAAATAGAAAAAAAAAGAAAAATATATTAAAAAAATCTCATTTTCGAGACTCGAACGGAAGACCAGCAAAACTAAGTGGCTCGTTCTACCGATCTGGCCACGAAGATTCGAACCCGGAGAGCGTCTAAATGGTCTAAGACTCTCATCAAGATTATAAACTAAAAGTTTTAACACGGTGTCAATCTGGTCTAAAATCATAATGCTTTGGATAGGAATGAATTCTGCGCATGTGCGTGAACTTGACTCCTAAAATTTCTCTTGAATATAGAAATATTTTGACATTAAATTTTATTTTAAAAGTTTAACATTTTGAAAAGTTCTTAGAAATTGTTGGAATAATGGATAAATATACCTAAAATAAATAAAAGAAAAAAAAAAGAAAAGAAAAATATATTTAAAAATTTTCATTTTCGAGACTCGAACTGATGTCCAGCAAAACTAAACGGCTCGTTCTGCCGATCAGGCCACGAAGCTTCGTACCCTGAGAGCGTCTGAATGGTGTAAGACTCTCATTAAGATTATAAACTAAAAGTTTTAACACGGTGTCATTCTGGTCTAAAATCATAATGCTTTGGATAGGAATGAATTCTGCGCATGTGCGTGAACTTGACTCCTAAAATTTCTCTTCAATATAGAAATATTTTGACATTAAATTTTATTTTAAAAGTTTAACATTTTGAAATGTTCTTAGTAAGTAATGGAATAATGCATAAATAAAATAAATAAAATAGAAAAAAAAGAAAAATATATTAAAAAAATCTCATTTTCGAGACTCGAACTGAAGACCAGCAAAATTAAGTGGCTCGTTCAACCTATCTGGCCACGAAGCTTCGTACCCGGAGAGCGTCTGAATGGCCTAAGACTCTCATTAAGATTATAAACTAAAAGTTTTAACGGGGTGTCATTCTGGTCTAAAATCATAATGCTTTGGATAGGAATGAATTATGCGCATGTCCGTGAACTTGACTCCTAAAATTTCTCTTGAATATAGAAATATTTTGACATTAAATTTTATTTTAAAAGTTTAACATTTTGAAAAGTTCTTAGTAAGTGTTGGAATAATGGATAAATATACCTAAAATAAATAAAAGAAAAAAAAAAGAAAAGAAAAATATATTTAAAAATTTTTATTTTCGAGACTCGAACTGATGTCCAGCAAAACTAAACGGCTCGTTCTGCCGATCAGGCCACGAAGCTTCTTACCCGGAGAGCGTCTGAATGGTGTAAGACTCTCATTAAGATTATAAACTAAAAGTTTTAACACGGTGTCATTCTGGTCTAAAATCATAATGCTTTGGATAGGAATGAATTCTGCGCATGTGCGTGAACTTGACTCCTAAAATTTCTCTTGAATATAGAAATATTTTGACATTAAATTTTATTTTAAAAGTTTAACATTTTGAAAAGTTCTTAGTAAGTATTGGAATAATGTATAAATAAAATAGAAAAAAAAAGAAAAATATATTAAAAAAATCTCATTTTCGAGACTCGAACGGAAGACCAGCAAAACTAAGTGGCTCGTTCTACCGATCTGGCCACGAAGATTCGAACCCGGAGAGCGTCTAAATGGTCTAAGACTCTCATCAAGATTATAAACTAAAAGTTTTAACACGGTGTCAATCTGGTCTAAAATCATAATGCTTTGGATAGGAATGAATTCTGCGCATGTGCGTGAACTTGACTCCTAAAATTTCTCTTCAATATAGAAATATTTTGACATTAAATTTTATTTTAAAAGTTTAACATTTTGAAATGTTCTTAGTAAGTAATGGAATAATGCATAAATAAAATAAATAAAATAGAAAAAAAAAGAAAAATATATTAAAAAAATCTCATTTTCGAGACTCGAACTGAAGACCAGCAAAATTAAGTGGCTCGTTCAACCTATCTGGCCACGAAGCTTCGTACCCGGAGAGCGTCTGAATGGCCTAAGACTCTCATTAAGATTATAAACTAAAAGTTTTAACGGGGTGTCATTCTGGTCTAAAATCATAATGCTTTGGATAGGAATGAATTATGCGCATGTCCGTGAACTTGACTCCTAAAATTTCTCTTGAATATAGAAATATTTTGACATTAAATTTTATTTTAAAAGTTTAACATTTTGAAAAGTTCTTAGTAAGTATTGGAATAATGTATAAATAAAATAAATAAAATAGAAAAAAAAAGAAAAATATATTAAAAAAATCTCATTTTCGAGACTCGAACGGAAGACCAGCAAAACTAAGTGGCTCGTTCTACCGATCTGGCCACGAAGATTCGAACCCGGAGAGCGTCTAAATGGTCTAAGACTCTCATCAAGATTATAAACTAAAAGTTTTAACACGGTGTCAATCTGGTCTAAAATCATAATGCTTTGGATAGGAATGAATTCTGCGCATGTGCGTGAACTTGACTCCTAAAATTTCTCTTGAATATAGAAATATTTTGACATTAAATTTTATTTTAAAAGTTTAACATTTTGAAAAGTTCTTAGAAATTGTTGGAATAATGGATAAATATACCTAAAATAAATAAAAGAAAAAAAAAGAAAAGAAAAATATATTTAAAAATTTTCATTTTCGAGACTCGAACTGATGTCCAGCAAAACTAAACGGCTCGTTCTGCCGATCAGGCCACGAAGCTTCGTACCCTGAGAGCGTCTGAATGGTGTAAGACTCTCATTAAGATTATAAACTAAAAGTTTTAACACGGTGTCATTCTGGTCTAAAATCATAATGCTTTGGATAGGAATGAATTCTGCGCATGTCCGTGAACTTGACTCCTAAAATTTCTCTTCAATATAGAAATATTTTGACATTAAATTTTATTTTAAAAGTTTAACATTTTGAAATGTTCTTAGTAAGTAATGGAATAATGCATAAATAAAATAGAAAAAAAAAGAAAAATATATTAAAAAAATCTCATTTTCGAGACTCGAACTGAAGACCAGCAAAATTAAGTGGCTCGTTCAACCTATCTGGCCACGAAGCTTCGTACCCGGAGAGCGTCTGAATGGCCTAAGACTCTCATTAAGATTATAAACTAAAAGTTTTAACGGGGTGTCATTCTGGTCTAAAATCATAATGCTTTGGATAGGAATGAATTATGCGCATGTCCGTGAACTTGACTCCTAAAATTTCTCTTGAATATAGAAATATTTTGACATTAAATTTTATTTTAAAAGTTTAACATTTTGAAAAGTTCTTAGTAAGTATTGGAATAATGTATAAATAAAATAAATAAAATAGAAAAAAAAAGAAAAATATATTAAAAATATCTCATTTTCGAGACTCGAACGGAAGACCAGCAAAACTAAGTGGCTCGTTCTACCGATCTGGCAACGAAGATTCGAACCCGGAGAGCGTCTAAATGGTCTAAGACTCTCATCAAGATTATAAACTAAAAGTTTTAACACGGTGTTAATCTGGTCTAAAAGCATAATGATTTGAATAGGAATGAATTCTGCGCATGAGCGTGAACTTGACTACTAAAATTTCTCTTGAATATAGAAATATTTTGACATTAAATTTTATTTTAAAAGTTTAACATTTTGAAATGTTCTTAGTAAGTAATGGAATAATGCATAAATAAAATAAATAAAATAGAAAAAAAAAGAAAAATATATTAAAAAAATCTCATTTTCGAGACTCGAACTGAAGACCAGCAAAATTAAGCGGCTCGTTCAACCTATCTGGCCACGAAGCTTCGTACCCGGAGAGCGTCTGAATGGCCTAAGACTCTCATTAAGATTATAAACTAAAAGTTTTAACGGGGTGTCATTCTGGTCTAAAATCATAATGCTTTGGATAGGAATGAATTATGCGCATGTCCGTGAACTTGACTCCTAAAATTTCTCTTGAATATAGAAATATTTTGACATTAAATTTTATTTTAAAAGTTTAACATTTTGAAAAGTTCTTAGTAAGTATTGGAATAATGTATAAATAAAATAAATAAAATAGAAAAAAAAAGAAAAATATATTAAAAAAATCTCATTTTCGAGACTCGAACGGAAGACCAGCAAAACTAAGTGGCTCGTTCTACCGATCTGGCCACGAAGATTCGAACCCGGAGAGCGTCTAAATGGTCTAAGACTCTCATCAAGATTATAAACTAAAAGTTTTAACACGGTGTCAATCTGGTCTAAAATCATAATGCTTTGGATAGGAATGAATTCTGCGCATGTGCGTGAACTTGACTCCTAAAATTTCTCTTGAATATAGAAATATTTTGACATTAAATTTTATTTTAAAAGTTTAACATTTTGAAAAGTTCTTAGAAATTGTTGGAATAATGGATAAATATACCTAAAATAAATAAAAGAAAAAAAAAGAAAAGAAAAATATATTTAAAAATTTTCATTTTCGAGACTCGAACTGATGTCCAGCAAAACTAAACGGCTCGTTCTGCCGATCAGGCCACGAAGCTTCGTACCCTGAGAGCGTCTGAATGGTGTAAGACTCTCATTAAGATTATAAACTAAAAGTTTTAACACGGTGTCATTCTGGTCTAAAATCATAATGCTTTGGATAGGAATGAATTCTGCGCATGTCCGTGAACTTGACTCCTAAAATTTCTCTTCAATATAGAAATATTTTGACATTAAATTTTATTTTAAAAGTTTAACATTTTGAAATGTTCTTAGTAAGTAATGGAATAATGCATAAATAAAATAGAAAAAAAAAGAAAAATATATTAAAAAAATCTCATTTTCGAGACTCGAACTGAAGACCAGCAAAATTAAGTGGCTCGTTCAACCTATCTGGCCACGAAGCTTCGTACCCGGAGAGCGTCTGAATGGCCTAAGACTCTCATTAAGATTATAAACTAAAAGTTTTAACGGGGTGTCATTCTGGTCTAAAATCATAATGCTTTGGATAGGAATGAATTATGCGCATGTCCGTGAACTTGACTCCTAAAATTTCTCTTGAATATAGAAATATTTTGACATTAAATTTTATTTTAAAAGTTTAACATTTTGAAAAGTTCTTAGTAAGTATTGGAATAATGTATAAATAAAATAAATAAAATAGAAAAAAAAAGAAAAATATATTAAAAATATCTCATTTTCGAGACTCGAACGGAAGACCAGCAAAACTAAGTGGCTCGTTCTACCGATCTGGCAACGAAGATTCGAACCCGGAGAGCGTCTAAATGGTCTAAGACTCTCATCAAGATTATAAACTAAAAGTTTTAACACGGTGTTAATCTGGTCTAAAAGCATAATGATTTGAATAGGAATGAATTCTGCGCATGAGCGTGAACTTGACTACTAAAATTTCTCTTGAATATAGAAATATTTTGACATTAAATTTTATTTTAAAAGTTTAACATTTTGAAAAGTTCTTAGTAAGTAATGGATTAATGTATAAATAAAATAAATAAAATAGAAAAAAAAAAGAAAAATATATTAAAAAAATCTCATTTTCGAGACTCGAACTGATGTCCAGCAAAACTAAACGGCTCGTTCTGCCGATCAGGCCACGAAGCTTCGTACCCGGAGAGCGTCTGAATGGCCTAAGACTCTCATTACGATTATAAACTAAAAGTTTTAACATGGTGTCATTCTGGTCTAAAATCATAATGCTTTGGATAGGAATGAATTCTGCGCATGTGCGAGAACTTGTTTCCTAAAATTTCTCTTGAATATAGAAATATTTTGACATTAAATTTTATTTTAAAAGTTTAACATTTTGAAAAGTTCTTAGTAAGTAATGGAATAATGTATAAATAAAATAAATAAAATAGAAAAAAAAGAGAAATATATTAAAAAAATCTCATTTTTGAGACTCGAACTGAAGACCCGCAAAACTAAGTGGCTCGTTCAACCGATCTGGCCACGAAGCTTCGTACCCGGAGAGCGTCTGAATGGCCTAAAACTCTCATTACGATTATAAACTAAAAGTTTTAACACGGTGTCATTCTGGTCTAAAATCATAATGCTTTGGATAGGAATGAATTCTGCGCATGTGCGAGAACTTGTTTCCTAAAATTTCTCTTGAATATAGAAATATTTTGACATTAAATTTTATTTTAAAAGTTTAACATTTTGAAAAGTTCTTAGTAAGTAATGGAATAATGTATAAATAAAATAAATAAAATAGAAAAAAAAGAGAAATATATTAAAAAAATCTCATTTTCGAGACTCGAACTGAAGACCAGCAAAACTAAGTGGCTCGTTCAACAGATCTGGCCACGAAGCTTCGTAAATGGAGAGCGTCTGAATGGTCTAAGACTCTCATCAAGATTATAAACTAAAAGTTTTAACACGGTGTCATTCTGGTCTAAAATCATAATGCTTTGGATAGGAATGAATTCTGCGCATGTGCGTGAACTTGTTTCCTAAAATTTCTCTTGAATATAGAAATATTTTGACATTAAATTTTATTTTAAAAGTTTAACATTTTGAAAAGTTCTTAGTAAGTAATGGAATAATGTATAAATAAAATAGAAAAAAAAAGAGAAATATATTAAAAAATTCTCATTTTTGAGACTCGAACTGAAGACCCGCAAAACTAAGTGGCTCGTTCAACCGATCTGGCCACGAAGCTTCGTACCCGGAGAGCGTCTGAATGGTCTAAGACTCTCATCAAGATTATAAAATAAAAGTTTTAACACGGTGTCAATCTGGTCTAAAAGCATAATGATTTGAATAGGAATGAATTCTGCGCATGTGCGTGAACGTGTTTCCTAAAATTTCTCTTGAATATAGAAATATTTTGACATTAAATTTTATTTTAAAAGTTTAACATTTTGAAAATTTCTTAGTAAGAAATGGAATAATGTATAAATAAAATAAATGAAATAGAAAAAAAAGAAAAAAATATTAAGAAAATCTTATTTTCGTGACTCGAACTGAAGACCAGCAAAACTAAGTGGCTCGTTCAACCGATCTGGCCACGAAGCTTCGTACCCGGAGAGCGTCTGAATGGTCTAAGACTCTCATCAAGATTATAAAATAAAAGTTTTAACACGGTGTCAATCTGGTCTAAAAGCATAATGATTTGAATAGGAATGAATTCTGCGCATGTGCGTGAACTTGTTTCCTAAAATTTCTCTTGAATATAGAAATATTTTGACATTAAATTTTATTTTAAAAGTTTAACATTTTGAAAAGTTCTTAGTAAGTAATGGAATAATGTATAAATAAAATAAATAAAATAGAAAAAAAAAGAGAAATATATTAAAAAAATCTCATTTTCGAGACTCGAACTGAAGACCCGCAAAACTAAGTGGCTCGTTCAACCGATCTGGCCACGAAGCTTCGTACCCGGAGAGCGTCTGAATGGTCTAAGACTCTCATCAAGATTATAAACTAAAAGTTTTAACACGGTGTCATTCTGGTCTAAAATCATAATGCTTTGGATAGGAATGAATTCTGCGCATGTGCGTGAACTTGACTCCTAAAATTTCTCTTGAATATAGAAATATTTTGACATTAAATTTTATTTTAAAAGTTTAACATTTTGAAAAGTTCTTAGTAAGTGTTGGAATAATGTATACCTAAAATAAATAAAATAGAAAAAAAAAGAAAAATATACTAAAAAAATCTCATTTTCGAGACTCGAAATGATGTCCAGCAAAACTAAACGGCTCGTTCTGCCGATCAGGCCACGAAGCTTCGTACCCGGAGAGCGTCTGAATGGCCTAAGACTCTTATTAAGATTATAAACTAAAAGTTTTAACACGGTGTCATTCTGGTCTAAAATCAGAATGCTTTGGATAGGAATGAATTCTGCGCATGTGCGTGAACTTGACTACTAAAATTTCTCTTGAATATAGAAATATTTTGACATTAAACTTTATTTTAAAAGTTTAACATTTTGAAAAGTTCTTAGTAAGTGTTGGAATAATGTATACCTAAAATAAATAAAATAGAAAAAAGAAAAGAAAAATATACTAAAAAAATCTCATTTTCGAGACTCGAACTGAAGACCAGCAAAACTAAGTGGCTCGTTCAGCCGATCCGGCCAAGAAGCTTCGTACCCGGAGAGCGTCTGAATGGTCTAAGACTCTCATCAAGATTATAAACTAAAAGTTTTAACACGGTGTCATTCTGGTCTAAAATCATAATGCTTTGGATAGGAATGAATTCTGCGCATGTGCGTGAACTTGACTCCTAAAATTTCTCTTGAATATAGAAATATTTTGACATTAAATTTTATTTTAAAAGTTTAACATTTTGAAAAGTTCTTAGTAAGTGTTGGAATAATGTATACCTAAAATAAATAAAATAGAAAAAAAAAGAAAAATATACTAAAAAAATCTCATTTTCGAGACTCGAACTGAAGACCAGCAAAACTAAGTGACTCGTTCAGCCGATCCGGCCACGAAGCTTCGTACCCGGAGACCGTCTGAATGGTCTAAGACTCTCATCAAGATTATAAACTAAAAGTTTTAGCACGGTGACAATCTGGTCTAAAAGCATAATGATTTGAATAGGAATGAATTCTGCGCATGTGCGTGAACTTGACTCCTAAAATTTCTCTTGAATATAGAAATATCTTGACATTAAATTTTATTTTAAAAGTTTAACATTTTGAAAATTTCTTAGTAAGTAATGGAATAATGTATAAATAAAATAAATGAAATAGAAAAAAAAGAAAAAAATATTAAGAAAATCTCATTTTCGTGACTCGAACTGAAGACCAGCAAAACTAGGTGGCTCGTTCAACCGATCTGGCCACGAAGCTTCGTACCCGGAGAGCGTCTGAATGGTCTAAGACTCTCATCAAGATTATAAAATAAAAGTTTTAACACGGTGTCAATCTGGTCTAAAAGCATAATGATTTGAATAGGAATGAATTCTGCGCATGTGCGTGAACTTGTTTCCTAAAATTTCTCTTGAATATAGAAATATTTTGACATTAAATTTTATTTTAAAAGTTTAACATTTTGAAAAGTTCTTAGTAAGTAATGGAATAATGTATAAATAAAATAGAAAAAAAAAGAGAAATATATTAAAAAAATCTCATTTTCGAGACTCGAACTGAAGACCCGCAAAACTAAGGGGCTCGTTCAACCGATCTGGCCACGAAGCTTCGTACCCGGAGAGCGTCTGAATGGTCTAAGACTCTCATCAAGATTATAAACTAAAAGTTTTAACACGGTGTCATTCTGGTCTAAAATCATAATGCTTTGGATAGGAATGAATTCTGCGCATGTGCGTGAACTTGACTCCTAAAATTTCTCTTGAATATAGAAATATTTTGACATTAAATTTTATTTTAAAAGTTTAACATTTTGAAAAGTTCTTAGTAAGTGTTGGAATAATGTATACCTAAAATAAATAAAATAGAAAAAAAAAGAAAAATATACTAAAAAAATCTCATTTTCGAGACTCGAAATGATGTCCAGCAAAACTAAACGGCTCGTTCTGCCGATCAGGCCACGAAGCTTCGTACCCGGAGAGCGTCTGAATGGCCTAAGACTCTCATTAAAATTATAAAATAAAAGTTTTAACACGGTGTTATTCTGGTCTAAAATCATAATGCTTTGGATAGGAATGAATTCTGCGCATGTGCGTGAACTTGACTCCTAAAATTTCTCTTGAATATAGAAATATTTTGACATTAAATTTTATTTTAAAAGTTTAGCATTTTGAAAAGTTCTTAGTAAGTATTGGAATAATGTATAAATAAAATAAATAAAATAGAAAAAAAAAGAAAAATATATTAAAAATATCTCATTTTCGAGACTCGAACGGAAGACCAGCAAAACTAAGTGGCTCGTTCTACCGATCTGGCCACGAAGATTCGAACCCGGAGAGCGTCTAAATGGTCTAAGACTCTCATCAAGATTATAAACTAAAAGTTTTAACACGGTGTCAATCTGGTCTAAAAGCATAATGATTTGAATAGGAATGAATTCTGCGCATGTGCGTGAACTTGACTACTAAAATTTCTCTTGAATATAGAAATATTTACATTAAATTTTATTTTAAAAGTTTAACATTTTGAAAAGTTCTTAGTAAGTAATGGATTAATGTATAAATAAAATAAATAAAATAGAAAAAAAAAAGAAAAATATATTAAAAAAATCTCATTTTCGAGACTCGAACTGATGTCCAGCAAAACTAAACGGCTCGTTCTGCCGATCAGGCCACGAAGCTTCGTACCCGGAGAGCGTCTGAATGGCCTAAGACTCTCATTACGATTATAAACTAAAAGTTTTAACATGGTGTCATTCTGGTCTAAAATCATAATGCTTTGGATAGGAATGAATTCTGCGCATGTGCGAGAACTTGTTTCCTAAAATTTCTCTTGAATATAGAAATATTTTGACATTAAATTTTATTTTAAAAGTTTAACATTTTGAAAAGTTCTTAGTAAGTAATGGAATAATGTATAAATAAAATAGAAAAAAAAAGAAAAATATATTAAAAATATCTCATTTTCGAGACTCGAACGGAAGACCAGCAAAACTAAGTGGCTCGTTCTACCGATCTGGCCACGAAGATTCGAACCCGGAGAGCGTCTAAATGGTCTAAGACTCTCATCAAGATTATAAACTAAAAGTTTTAACACGGTGTCAATCTGGTCTAAAAGCATAATGATTTGAATAGGAATGAATTCTGCGCATGTGCGTGAACTTGACTACTAAAATTTCTCTTGAATATAGAAATATTTACATTAAATTTTATTTTAAAAGTTTAACATTTTGAAAAGTTCTTAGTAAGTAATGGATTAATGTATAAATAAAATAAATAAAATAGAAAAAAAAAAGAAAAATATATTAAAAAAATCTCATTTTCGAGACTCGAACTGATGTCCAGCAAAACTAAACGGCTCGTTCTGCCGATCAGGCCACGAAGCTTCGTACCCGGAGAGCGTCTGAATGGCCTAAGACTCTCATTACGATTATAAACTAAAAGTTTTAACATGGTGTCATTCTGGTCTAAAATCATAATGCTTTGGATAGGAATGAATTCTGCGCATGTGCGAGAACTTGTTTCCTAAAATTTCTCTTGAATATAGAAATATTTTGACATTAAATTTTATTTTAAAAGTTTAACATTTTGAAAAGTTCTTAGTAAGTAATGGAATAATGTATAAATAAAATAAATAAAATAGAAAAAAAAAGAGAAATATATTAAAAAAATCTCATTTTTGAGACTCGAACTGAAGACCCGCAAAACTAAGTGGCTCGTTCAACCGATCTGGCCACGAAGCTTCGTACCCGGAGAGCGTCTGAATGGCCTAAAACTCTCATTACGATTATAAACTAAAAGTTTTAACACGGTGTCATTCTGGTCTAAAATCATAATGCTTTGGATAGGAATGAATTCTGCGCATGTGCGTGAACTTGACTCCTAAAATTTCTCTTGAATATAGAAATATTTTGACATTAAATTTTATTTCAAAAGTTTAAGATTTTGAAAAGTTCTTAGTAAGTGTTGGAATAATGTATACCTAAAATAAATAAAATAGAAAAAAAAAAGAAAAATATACTAAAAAAATCTCATTTTCGAGACTCGAACTGAAGACCAGCAAAACTAAGTGGCTCGTTTAGCCGATCCGGCCACGAAGCTTCGTACCCGGAGAGCGTCTGAATGGCCTAAGACTCTCATCAAGATTATAAACTAAAAGTTTTAACACGGTGTCATTCTGGTCTAAAATCATAATGCTTTGGATAGGAATGAATTCTGCGCATGTGCGTGAACTTGACTCCTAAAATTTCTCTTGAATATAGAAATATTTTGACATTAAATTTTATTTTAAAAGTTTAGCATTTTGAAAAGTTCTTAGTAAGTGTTGGAATAATGTATACCTAAATTAAATAAAATAGAAAAAAAAAAGAAAACTATACTAAAAAAATCTCATTTTCGAGACTCGAACTGATGTCCAGCAAAACTAAACGGCTCGTTCTGCCGATCAGGCCACGAAGCTTCGTACCCGGAGAGCGTCTGAATGGCCTAAGACTCTCATTACGATTATAAACTAAAAGTTTTAACATGGTGTCATTCTGGTCTAAAATCATAATGCTTTGCATAGGAATGAATTCTGCGCATGTGCGAGAACTTGTTTCCTAAAATTTCTCTTGAATATAGAAATATTTTGACATTGAATTTTATTTTAAAAGTTTAACATTTTGAAAAGTTCTTAGTAAGTAATGGAATAATGTATAAATAAAATAGAAAAAAAAAGAGAAATATATTAAAAAAATCTCATTTTTGAGACTCGAACTGAAGACCCGCAAAACTAAGTGGCTCGTTCAACCGATCTGGCCACGAAGCTTCGTACCCGGAGAGCGTCTGAATGGCCTAAAACTCTCATTACGATTATAAACTAAAAGTTTTAACACGGTGTCATTCTGGTCTAAAATCATAATGCTTTGGATAGGAATGAATTCTGCGCATGTGCGAGAACTTGTTTCCTAAAATTTCTCTTGAATATAGAAATATTTTGACATTAAATTTTATTTTAAAAGTTTAACATTTTGAAAAGTTCTTAGTAAGTAATGGAATAATGTATAAATAAAATAAATAAAATAGAAAAAAAAGAGAAATATATTAAAAAAATCTCATTTTCGAGACTCGAACTGAAGACCAGCAAAACTAAGTGGCTCGTTCAACAGATCTGGCCACGAAGCTTCGTAAATGGAGAGCGTCTGAATGGTCTAAGACTCTCATCAAGATTATAAACTAAAAGTTTTAACACGGTGTCATTCTGGTCTAAAATCATAATGCTTTGGATAGGAATGAATTCTGCGCATGTGCGTGAACTTGACTCCTAAAATTTCTCTTGAATATAGAAATATTTTGACATTAAATTTTATTTCAAAAGTTTAAGATTTTGAAAAGTTCTTAGTAAGTGTTGGAATAATGTATACCTAAAATAAATAAAATAGAAAAAAAAAGAAAAATATACTAAAAAAATCTCATTTTCGAGACTCGAACTGAAGACCAGCAAAACTAAGTGGCTCGTTCAGCCGATCCGGCCACGAAGCTTCGTACCCGGAGAGCGTCTGAATGGCCTAAGACTCTCATCAAGATTATAAACTAAAAGTTTTAACACGGTGTCATTCTGGTCTAAAATCATAATGCTTTGGATAGTAATGAATTCTGCGCATGTGCGTGAACTTGACTCCTAAAATTTCTCTTGAATATAGAAATATTTTGACATTAAATTTTATTTTAAAAGTTTAGCATTTTGAAAAGTTCTTAGTAAGTGTTGGAATAATGTATACCTAAATTAAATAAAATAGAAAAAAAAAAAGAAAACTATACTAAAAAAATCTCATTTTCGAGACTCGAACTGATGTCCAGCAAAACTAAACGGCTCGTTCTGCCGATCAGGCCACGAAGCTTCGTACCCGGAGAGCGTCTGAATGGCCTAAGACTCTCATTACGATTATAAACTAAAAGTTTTAACATGGTGTCATTCTGGTCTAAAATCATAATGCTTTGCATAGGAATGAATTCTGCGCATGTGCGAGAACTTGTTTCCTAAAATTTCTCTTGAATATAGAAATATTTTGACATTAAATTTTATTTTAAAAGTTTAACATTTTGAAAAGTTCTTAGTAAGTAATGGAATAATGTATAAATAAAATAGAAAAAAAAAGAGAAATATATTAAAAAATTCTCATTTTTGAGACTCGAACTGAAGACCCGCAAAACTAAGTGGCTCGTTCAACCGATCTGGCCACGAAGCTTCGTACCCGGAGAGCGTCTGAATGGTCTAAGACTCTCATCAAGATTATAAACTAAAAGTTTTAACACGGTATCATTCTGGTCTAAAATCATAATGCTTTGGATAGGAATGAATTCTGCGCATGTGCGTGAACTTGACTCCTAAAATTTCTCTTGAATATAGAAATATCTTGACATTAAATTTTATTTTAAAAGTTTAACATTTTGAAAAGTTCTTAGTAAGTGTTGGAATAATGTATACCTAAAAAATAATAAAATAGAAAAAAAAGAAAAATATACTAAAAAAATCTAATTTTCGTGACTCGAACTGAAGACCAGCAAAACTAAGTGGCTCGTTCAACCGATCTGGCCACGAAGCTTCGTACCCGGAGAGCGTCTGAATGGTCTAAGACTCTCATCAAGATTATAAAATAAAAGTTTTAACACGGTGTCAATCTGATCTAAAAGCATAATGATTTGAATAGGAATGAATTCTGCGCATGTGCGTGAACTTGTTTCCTAAAATTTCTCTTGAATATAGAAATATTTTGACATTAAATTTTATTTTAAAAGTTTAACATTTTGAAAAGTTCTTAGTAAGTAATGGAATAATGTATAAATAAAATAAATAAAATAGAAAAAAAAGAGAAATATATTAAAAAAATCTCATTTTCGAGACTCGAACTGAAGACCCGCAAAACTAAGTGGCTCGTTCAACCGATCTGGCCACGAAGCTTCGTACCCGGAGAGCGTCTGAATGGTCTAAGACTCTCATCAAGATTATAAACTAAAAGTTTTAACACGGTGTCATTCTGGTCTAAAATCATAATGCTTTGGATAGGAATGAATTCTGCGCATGTGCGTGAACTTGACTCCTAAAATTTCTCTTGAATATAGAAATATTTTGACATTAAATTTTATTTTAAAAGTTTAACATTTTGAAAAGTTCTTAGTAAGTGTTGGAATAATGTATACCTAAAATAAATAAAATAGAAAAAAAAAAAGAAAAATATACTAAAAAAATCTCATTTTCGAGACTCGAAATGATGTCCAGCAAAACTAAACGGCTCGTTCTGCCGATCAGGCCACGAAGCTTCGTACCCGGAGAGCGTCTGAATGGCCTAAGACTCTCATTAAAATTATAAAATAAAAGTTTTAACACGGTGTTATTCTGGTCTAAAATCATAATGCTTTGGATAGGAATGAATTCTGAGCATGTGCGTGAACTTGACTCCTAAAATTTCTCTTGAATATAGAAATATTTTGACATTAAATTTTATTTTAAAAGTTTAGCATTTTGAAAAGTTCTTAGTAAGTGTTAGAATAATGTATACCTAAAATAAATAAAATAGAAAAAAAAAGAAAAATATACTAAAAAAATCTCATTTTCGAGACTCGAACTGATGTCCAGCAAAACTAAACGGCTCGTTCTGCCGATCAGGCCACGAAGCTTCGTACCCGGAGAGCGTCTGAATGGCCTAAGACTCTTATTAAGATTATAAACTAAAAGTTTTAACACGGTGTCATTCTGGTCTAAAATCAGAATGCTTTGGATAGGAATGAATTCTGCGCATGTGCGTGAACTTGACTACTAAAATTTCTCTTGAATATAGAAATATTTTGACATTAAATTTTATTTTAAAAGTTTAACATTTTGAAAAGTTCTTAGTAAGTGTTGGAATAATGTATACCTAAAATAAATAAAATAGAAAAAAAAAAGAAAAATATACTAAAAAAATCTCATTTTCGAGACTCGAACTGAAGACCAGCAAAACTAAGTGGCTCGTTCAGCCGATCCGGCCAAGAAGCTTCGTACCCGGAGAGCGTCTGAATGGTCTAAGACTCTCATCAAGATTATAAACTAAAAGTTTTAACACGGTGTCATTCTGGTCTAAAATCATAATGCTTTGGATAGGAATGAATTCTGCGCATGTGCGTGAACTTGACTCCTAAAATTTCTCTTGAATATAGAAATATTTTGACATTAAATTTTATTTTAAAAGTTTAACATTTTGAAAAGTTCTTAGTAAGTGTTGGAATAATGTATACCTAAAATAAATAAAATAGAAAAAAAAAGAAAAATATACTAAAAAAATCTCATTTTCGAGACTAGAACTGAAGACCAGCAAAACTAAGTGACTCGTTCAGCCGATCCGGCCACGAAGCTTCGTACCCGGAGAGCGTCTGAATGGTCTAAGACTCTCATCAAGATTATAAACTAAAAGTTTTAGCACGGTGACAATCTGGTCTAAAAGCATAATGATTTGAATAGGAATGAATTCTGCGCATGTGCGTGAACTTGACTCCTAAAATTTCTCTTGAATATAGAAATATCTTGACATTAAATTTTATTTTAAAAGTTTAACATTTTGAAAATTTCTTAGTAAGTAATGGAATAATGTATAAATAAAATAAATGAAATAGAAAAAAAAGAAAAAAATATTAAGAAAATCTCATTTTCGTGACTCGAACTGAAGACCAGCAAAACTAAGTGGCTCGTTCAACCGATCTGGCCACGAAGCTTCGTACCCGGAGAGCGTCTGAATGGCCTAAGACTCTCATTAAAATTATAAAATAAAAGTTTTAACACGGTGTTATTCTGGTCTAAAATCATAATGCTTTGGATAGGAATGAATTCTGCGCATGTGCGTGAACTTGACTCCTAAAATTTCTCTTGAATATAGAAATATTTTGACATTAAATTTTATTTTAAAAGTTTAGCATTTTGAAAAGTTCTTAGTAAGTGTTAGAATAATGTATACCTAAAATAAATAAAATAGAAAAAAAAAGAAAAATATACTAAAAAAATCTCATTTTCGAGACTCGAAATGATGTCCAGCAAAACTAAACGGCTCGTTCTGCCGATCAGACCACGAAGCTTCGTACCCGGAGAGCGTCTGAATGGCCTAAGACTCTTATTAAGATTATAAACTAAAAGTTTTAACACGGTGTCATTCTGGTCTAAAATCAGAATGCTTTGGATAGGAATGAATTCTGCGCATGTGCGTGAACTTGACTCCTAAAATTTCTCTTGAATATAGAAATATTTTGACATTAAATTTTATTTTAAAAGTTTAACATTTTGAAAAGTTCTTAGTAAGTGTTGGAATAATGTATACCTAAAATAAATAAAATTGAAAAAAAAAAGAAAAATATACTAAAAAAATCTCATTTTCGAGACTCGAACTGAAGACCAGCAAAACTAAGTGGCTCGTTCAGCCGATCTGGCCACGAAGCTTCGTACCCGGAGAGCGTCTGAATGGCCTAAGACTCTTATTAAGATTATAAACTAAAAGTTTTAACACGGTGTCATTCTGGTCTAAAATCAGAATGCTTTGGATAGGAATGAATTCTGCGCATGTGCGTGAACTTGACTCCTAAAATTTCTCTTGAATATAGAAATATTTTGACATTAAATTTTATTTTAAAAGTTTAACATTTTAAAAAGTTCTTAGAAAGTGTTTGAATAATGTATACCTAATATAAATAAAATAGAAAAAAAAAAGAAAAATATACTAAAAAAATCTCATTTTCGAGACTCGAAATGATGTCCAGCAAAACTAAGTGGCTCGTTCAACCGATCTGGCCACGAAGCTTCGTACCCGGAGAGCGTCTGAATGGCCTAAGACTCTTATTAAGATTATAAACTAAAAGTTTTAACACGGTGTCATTCTGGTCTAAAATCAGAATGCTTTGGATAGGAATGAATTCTGCGCATGTGCGTGAACTTGACTCCTAAAATTTCTCTTGAATATAGAAATATTTTGACATTAAATTTTATTTTAAAAGTTTAACATTTTGAAAAGTTCTTAGTAAGTGTTGGAATAATGTATACCTAAAATAAATAAAATAGAAAAAAAAAAGAAAAATATACTAAAAAAATCTCATTTTCGAGACTCGAACTGAAGACCAGCAAAACTAAGTGGCTCGTTCAGCCGATCCGGCCAAGAAGCTTCGTACCCGGAGAGCGTCTGAATGGTCTCAGACTCTCATCAAGATTATAAACTAAAAGTTTTAACACGGTGACAATCTGGTCTAAAAGCATAATGATTTGAATAGGAATGAATTCTGCGCATGTGCGTGAACTTGACTCCTAAAATTTCTCTTGAATATAGAAATATTTTGACATTAAATTTTATTTTAAAAGTTTAACATTTTGAAAAGTTCTTAGTAAGTAATGGAATAATGTATAAATAAAATAAATGAAATAGAAAAAAAAGAAAAAAATATTAAGAAAATCTCATTTTCGTGACTCGAACTGAAGACCAGCAAAACTAAGTGGCTCGTTCAACCAATCTGGCCACGAGGCTTCGTACCCGGAGAGTGTCTGAATGGTCTAAGACTCTCATCAAGATTATAAAATAAAAGTTTTAACACGGTGTCAATCTGGTCTAAAAGCATAATGATTTGAATAGGAATGATTTCTGCGCATGTGCGTGAACTTGACTCCTAAAATTTCTCTTGAATATAGAAATATTTTGACATTAAATTTTATTTCAAAAGTTTAACATTTTGAAGAGTTCTTAGTAAGTGTTGGAATAATGTATACCTAAAATAAATAAAATCGAAAAAAAAAAAGAAAACTATACTAAAAAAATCTCATTTTCGAGACTCGAACTGATGTCCAGCAAAACTAAACGGCTTGTTCTGCCGATCAGGCCACGAAGCTTTGTACCCGGAGAGCGTCTGAATGGTCTAAGACTCTCATCAAGATTATAAAATAAAAGTTTTAACACGGTGTCAATCTGGTCTAAAAGCATAATGATTTGGATAGGAATGAATTCTGCGCATGTGCGAGAACTTGACTCCTAAAATTTCTTCTGAATATAGAAATATTTTGACATTAAATTTTATTTTAAAATTTTAACATTTTGAAAAGTTCTTAGTAAGTAATGGAATAATGTATAAATAAAATAAATAAATTAGAAAAAAAAGAAAAATATATTAAAAAAAACTCATTTTCGAGCCTGGAACTGAAGACAAGCAAAACTAAGTGGCTCGTTCAACCGATCTGGCCACGAAGCTTCGTACCCGGAGAGCGTCTGAATGGTCTAAGACTCTCATCAAGATTATAAACTAAAAGTTTTAACACGGTGTCATTCTGGTCTAAAATCATAATGCTTTGGATAGGAATGAATTCTGCGCATGTGCGTGAACTTGACTCCTAAAATTTCTCTTGAATATAGAAATATTTTGACATTAAATTTTATTTTAAAAGTTTAACATTTTGAAAAGTTCTTAGTAAGTGTTGGAATAATGTATAAATAAAATAAATAAAATAGTAAAAAAAGAAAAATATACTAAAAAAATCTCATTTTCGAGACTCGAAATGATGTCCAGCAAAACTAAACGGCTCGTTCTGCCGATCAGGCCACGACGCTTCGTACCCGGAGAGCGTCTGAATGGCCTAAGACTCTCATTAAGATTATAAAATAAAAGTTTTAACACGGTGTTATTCTGGTCTAAAATCATAATGCTTTGGATAGGAATGAATTCTGCGCATGTGCGTGAACTTGACTCCTAAAATTTCTCTTGAATATAGAAATATTTTGACATTAAATTTTATTTTAAAAGTTTAGCATTTTGAAAAGTTCTTAGTAAGTGTTGGAATAATGTATACCTAAAATAAATAAAATAGAAAAAAAAAGAAAAATATACTAAAAAAATCTCATTTTCGAGACTCGAACTGATGTCCATCAAAACTAAACGGCTCGTTCTGCCGATCAGGCCACGAAGCTTCGTACCCGGAGAGCGTCTGAATGGCCTAAGACTCTCATTAAGATTATAAACAAAAAGTTTTAACACGGTGTCATTCTGGTCTAAAATCAGAATGCTTTGGATAGGAATGAATTCTGCGCATGTGCGTGAACTTGACTACTAAAATTTCTCTTGAATATAGAAATAATTTGACATTAAATTTTATTTTAAAAGTTTAACATTTTGAAAAGTTCTTAGTAAGTGTTGGAATAATGTATACCTACAATAAATAAAATAGAAAAAAAAAAGAAAATTATACTAAAAAAATCTCATTTTCGAGACTCGAACTGAAGACCAGCAAAACTAAGTGGCTCGTTCAGCCGATCCGGCCACGAAGCGTCGTACCCGGAGAGCGTCTGAATGGTTTAAGACTCTCATCAAGATTATAAACTAAAAGTTTTAACACGGTGTCATTCTGGTCTAAAATCATAATGCTTTGGATAGGAATGAATTCTGCGCATGTGGGAGAACTTGACTCCTAAAATTTCTCTTGAATATAGAAATATTTTGACATTAAATTTTATTTTAAAATTTTAACATTTTGAAAAGTTCTTAGTAAGTAATGGAATAATGTATAAATAAAATAAATAAAATAGAAAAAAAAAGAAAAATATATTAAAAAAACTCATTTTCGAGACTAGAACTGAAGACCAGCAAAACTAAGTGGCTCGTTCAACCAATCTGGCCACGAGGCTTCGTACCCGGAGAGCGTCTGAATGGTCTAAGACTCTCATCAAGATTATAAAATAAAAGTTTTAACACGGTGTCAATCTGGTCTAAAAGCATAATGATTTGAATAGGAATGATTTCTGCGCATGTGCGTGAACTTGACTCCTAAAATTTCTCTTGAATATAGAAATATTTTGACATTAAATTTTATTTCAAAAGTTTAACATTTTGAAGAGTTCTTAGTAAGTGTTGGAATAATGTATACCTAAAATAAATAAAATCGAAAAAAAAAAAGAAAACTATACTAAAAAAATCTCATTTTCGAGACTCGAACTGATGTCCAGCAAAACTAAACGGCTTGTTCTGCCGATCAGGCCACGAAGCTTCGTACCCGGAGAGCGTCTGAATGGCCTAAGACTCTTATTAAGATTATAAAATAAAAGTTTTAACACGGTGTTATTCTGGTCTAAAATCATAATGCTTTGGATAGGAATGAATTCTGCGCATGTGCGTGAACTTGACTCCTAAAATTTCTCTTGAATATAGAAATATTTTGACATTAAATTTTATTTTAAAAGTTTAGCATTTTGAAAAGTTCTTAGTAAGTGTTGGAATAATGTATACCTAAAATAAATAAAATAGAAAAAAAAAGAAAAATATACTAAAAAAATCTCATTTTCGAGACTCGAACTGATGTCCAGCAAAACTAAACGGCTCGTTCTGCCGATCAGGCCACGAAGCTTCGTACCCGGAGAGCGTCTGAATGGCCTAAGACTCTCATTAAGATTATAAGCTAAAAGTTTCAACACGGTGTCATTCTGGTTTAAAATCATAATGCTTTGGATAGGAATGAATTCTGCGCATGTGCGAGAACTTGACACTTAAAATTTCTCTTGAATATAGAAATAATTTGACATTAAATTTTATTTTAAAAGTTTAACATTTTGAAAAGTTCTTAGTAAGTGTAGGAATAATGTATACCTAAAATAAATAAAATAGAAAAAAAAAAGAAAATTATACTAAAAAAATCTCATTTTCGAGACTCGAACTGAAGACCAGCAAAACTAAGTGGCTCGTTCAGCCGATCCGGCCACGAAGCTTCGTACCCGGAGAGCGTCTGAATGGTCTAAGACTCTCATCAAGATTATAAACTAAAAGTTTTAACACGGTGTCATTCTGGTCTAAAATCATAATGCTTTGGATAGGAATGAATTCTGCGCATGTGCGAGAACTTGACTCCTAAAATTTCTCTTGAATATAGAAATATTTTGACATTAAATTTTATTTTAAAATTTTAACATTTTGAAAAGTTCTTAGTAAGTAATGGAATAATGTATAAATAAAATAGAAAAAAAAAGAAAAATATATTAAAAAAACTCATTTTCGAGACTAGAACTGAAGACAAGCAAAGCTAAGTGGCTCGTTCAACCGATCTGGCCACGAAGCTTTGTACCCGGAGAGCGTCTGAATGGCCTAAGACTCTCATTAAGATTATAAGCTAAAAGTTTCAACACGGTGTCATTCTGGTCTAAAATCATAATGCTTTGGATAGGAATGAATTCTGCGCATGTGCGTGAACTTGACTCCTAAAATTTCTCTTGAATATAGAAATATTTTGACATTAAATTTTATTTTAAAAGTTTAACATTTTGAAAAGTTCTTAGTAAGTGTAGGAATAATGTATAAATAAAATAAATAAAATAGTAAAAAAAGAAAAATATACTAAAAAAATCTCATTTTCGAGACTCGAAATGATGTCCAGCAAAACTAAACGGCTCGTTCTGCCGATCAGGCCACGAAGCTTCGTACCCGGAGAGCGTCTGAATGGCCTAAGACTCTTATTAAGATTATAAAATAAAAGTTTCAACACGGTGTCATTCTGGTCTAAAATCATAATACTTTGGATAGGAATGAATTCTGCGCATGTGCGTGAACTTGACTCCTAAAATTTCTCTTGAATATAGAAATATTTTGACATTAAATTTTATTTTAAAAGTTTAGCATTTTGAAAAGTTCTTAGTAAGTGTTGGAATAATGTATACCTAAAATAAATAAAATAGAAAAAAAAAGAAAAATATACTAAAAAAATCTCATTTTCGAGACTCGAACTGATGTCCAGCAAAACTAAACGGCTCGTTCTGCCGATCAGGCCACGAAGCTTCGTACCCGGAGAGCATCTGAATGGCCTAAGACTCTCATTAAGATTATAAGCTAAAAGTTTCAACACGGTGTCATTCTGGTTTAAAATCATAATGCTTTGGATAGGAATGAATTCTGCGCATGTGCGAGAACTTGACTCCTAAAATTTCTCTTGAATATAGAAATAATTTGACATTAAATTTTATTTTAAAAGTTTAACATTTTGAAAAGTTCTTAGTAAGTGTTGGAATAATGTATACCTAAAATAAATAAAATAGAAAAAAAAAAGAAAATTATACTAAAAAAATCTCATTTTCGAGACTCGAACTGAAGACCAGCAAAACTAAGTGGCTCGTTTAGCCGATCCGGCCACGAAGCTTCGTACCCGGAGAGCGTCTGAATGGTCTAAGACTCTCATCAAGATTATAAACTAAAAGTTTTAACACGGTGTCATTCTGGTCTAAAATCATAATGCTTTGGATAGGAATGAATTCTGCGCATGTGCGTGAACTTGACTCCTAAAATTTCTCTTGAATATAGAAATAATTTGACATTAAATTTTATTTTAAAAGTTTAACATTTTGAAAAGTTCTTAGTAAGTGTTGGAATAATGTATACCTAAAATAAATAAAATAGAAAAAAAAAAAGAAAATTATACTAAAAAAATCTCATTTTCGAGACTCGAACTGAAGACCAGCAAAACTAAGTGGCTCGTTCAGCCGATCCGGCCACGAAGCTTCGTACCCGGAGAGCGTCTGAATGGTCTAAGACTCTCATCAAGATTATAAACTAAAAGTTTTAACACGGTGTCATTCTGGTTTAAAATCATAATGCTTTGTATAGGAATGAATTCTGCGCATGTGCGTGAACTTGACTCCTAAAATTTCTCTTGAATATAGAAATAATTTGACATTAAATTTTAGTTTAAAAGTTTAACATTTTGAAAAGTTCTTAGTAAGTGTTGGAATAATGTATACCTAAAATAAATAAAATAGAAAAAAAAAAGAAAATTATACTAAAAAAATCTCATTTTCGAGACTCGAACTGAAGACCAGCAAAACTAAGTGGCTCGTTCAGCCGATCCGGCCACGAAGCTTCGTACCCGGAGAGCGTCTGAATGGTCTAAGACTCTCATCAAGATTATAAACTAAAAGTTTTAACACGGTGTCATTCTGGTTTAAAATCATAATGCTTTGGATAGGAATGAATTCTGCGCATGTGCGAGAACTTGACTCCTAAAATTTCTCTTGAATATAGAAATAATTTGATATTAAATTTTATTTTAAAAGTTTAACATTTTGAAAAGTTCTTAGTAAGTGTTGGAATAATGTATACCTAAAATAAATAAAATAGAAAAAAAAAGAAAATTATACTAAAAAAATCTCATTTTCGAGACTCGAACTGAAGACCAGCAAAACTAAGTGGCTCGTTCAGCCGATCCGGCCACGAAGCTTCGTACCCGGAGAGCGTCTGAATGGCCTAAGACTCTCATTAAGATTATAAGCTAAAAGTTTCAACACGGTGTCATTCTGGTTTAAAATCATAATGCTTTGGATAGGAATGAATTCTGCGCATGTGCGAGAACTTGACTCCTAAAATTTCTCTTGAATATAGAAATATTTTGACATTAAATTTTATTTTAAAAGTTTAACATTTTGAAAAGTTCTTAGTAAGTGTAGGAATAATGTATAAATAAAATAAATAAAATAGTAAAAAAAGAAAAATATACTAAAAAAATCTCATTTTCGAGACTCGAAATGATGTCCAGCAAAACTAAACGGCTCGTTCTGCCGATCAGGCCACGAAGCTTCGTACCCGGAGAGCGTCTGAATGGCCTAAGACTCTTATTAAGATTATAAAATAAAAGTTTCAACACGGTGTCATTCTGGTCTAAAATCATAATACTTTGGATAGGAATGAATTCTGCGCATGTGCGTGAACTTGACTCCTAAAATTTCTCTTGAATATAGAAATATTTTGACATTAAATTTTATTTTAAAAGTTTAGCATTTTGAAAAGTTCTTAGTAAGTGTTGGAATAATGTATACCTAAAATAAATAAAATAGAAAAAAAAAGAAAAATATACTAAAAAAATCTCATTTTCGAGACTCGAACTGATGTCCAGCAAAACTAAACGGCTCGTTCTGCCGATCAGGCCACGAAGCTTCGTACCCGGAGAGCATCTGAATGGCCTAAGACTCTCATTAAGATTATAAGCTAAAAGTTTCAACACGGTGTCATTCTGGTTTAAAATCATAATGCTTTGGATAGGAATGAATTCTGCGCATGTGCGAGAACTTGACTCCTAAAATTTCTCTTGAATATAGAAATAATTTGACATTAAATTTTATTTTAAAAGTTTAACATTTTGAAAAGTTCTTAGTAAGTGTTGGAATAATGTATACCTAAAATAAATAAAATAGAAAAAAAAAAGAAAATTATACTAAAAAAATCTCATTTTCGAGACTCGAACTGAAGACCAGCAAAACTAAGTGGCTCGTTCAGCCGATCCGGCCACGAAGCTTCGTACCCGGAGAGCGTCTGAATGGTCTAAGACTCTCATCAAGATTATAAACTAAAAGTTTTAACACGGTGTCATTCTGGTCTAAAATCATAATGCTTTGGATAGGAATGAATTCTGCGCATGTGCGTGAACTTGACTCCTAAAATTTCTCTT
Source organism: Argiope bruennichi (assembly GCF_947563725.1). Lineage (NCBI taxonomy): Eukaryota > Metazoa > Arthropoda > Arachnida > Araneae > Araneidae > Argiope > Argiope bruennichi. The sequence continues at coordinate 100,440,665 of NC_079157.1, forward strand.
GAATATAGAAATAATTTGACATTAAATTTTAGTTTAAAAGTTTAACATTTTGAAAAGTTCTTAGTAAGTGTTGGAATAATGTATACCTAAAATAAATAAAATAGAAAAAAAAAAGAAAATTATACTAAAAAAATCTCATTTTCGAGACTCGAACTGAAGACCAGCAAAACTAAGTGGCTCGTTCAGCCGATCCGGCCACGAAGCTTCGTACCCGGAGAGCGTCTGAATGGTCTAAGACTCTCATCAAGATTATAAACTAAAAGTTTTAACACGGTGTCATTCTGGTTTAAAATCATAATGCTTTGGATAGGAATGAATTCTGCGCATGTGCGAGAACTTGACTCCTAAAATTTCTCTTGAATATAGAAATAATTTGATATTAAATTTTATTTTAAAAGTTTAACATTTTGAAAAGTTCTTAGTAAGTGTTGGAATAATGTATACCTAAAATAAATAAAATAGAAAAAAAAAAGAAAATTATACTAAAAAAATCTCATTTTCGAGACTCGAACTGAAGACCAGCAAAACTAAGTGGCTCGTTCAGCCGATCCGGCCACGAAGCTTCGTACCCGGAGAGCGTCTGAATGGCCTAAGACTCTCATTAAGATTATAAGCTAAAAGTTTCAACACGGTGTCATTCTGGTTTAAAATCATAATGCTTTGGATAGGAATGAATTCTGCGCATGTGCGAGAACTTGACTCCTAAAATTTCTCTTGAATATAGAAATATTTTGACATTAAATTTTATTTTAAAAGTTTAACATTTTGAAAAGTTCTTAGTAAGTGTAGGAATAATGTATAAATAAAATAAATAAAATAGTAAAAAAAGAAAAATATACTAAAAAAATCTCATTTTCGAGACTCGAAATGATGTCCAGCAAAACTAAACGGCTCGTTCTGCCGATCAGGCCACGAAGCTTCGTACCCGGAGAGCGTCTGAATGGCCTAAGACTCTTATTAAGATTATAAAATAAAAGTTTCAACACGGTGTCATTCTGGTCTAAAATCATAATACTTTGGATAGGAATGAATTCTGCGCATGTGCGTGAACTTGACTCCTAAAATTTCTCTTGAATATAGAAATATTTTGACATTAAATTTTATTTTAAAAGTTTAGCATTTTGAAAAGTTCTTAGTAAGTGTTGGAATAATGTATACCTAAAATAAATAAAATAGAAAAAAAAAGAAAAATATACTAAAAAAATCTCATTTTCGAGACTCGAACTGATGTCCAGCAAAACTAAACGGCTCGTTCTGCCGATCAGGCCACGAAGCTTCGTACCCGGAGAGCATCTGAATGGCCTAAGACTCTCATTAAGATTATAAGCTAAAAGTTTCAACACGGTGTCATTCTGGTTTAAAATCATAATGCTTTGGATAGGAATGAATTCTGCGCATGTGCGAGAACTTGACTCCTAAAATTTCTCTTGAATATAGAAATAATTTGACATTAAATTTTATTTTAAAAGTTTAACATTTTGAAAAGTTCTTAGTAAGTGTTGGAATAATGTATACCTAAAATAAATAAAATAGAAAAAAAAAAGAAAATTATACTAAAAAAATCTCATTTTCGAGACTCGAACTGAAGACCAGCAAAACTAAGTGGCTCGTTCAGCCGATCCGGCCACGAAGCTTCGTACCCGGAGAGCGTCTGAATGGTCTAAGACTCTCATCAAGATTATAAACTAAAAGTTTTAACACGGTGTCATTCTGGTCTAAAATCATAATGCTTTGGATAGGAATGAATTCTGCGCATGTGCGTGAACTTGACTCCTAAAATTTCTCTTGAATATAGAAATAATTTGACATTAAATTTTATTTTAAAAGTTTAACATTTTGAAAAGTTCTTAGTAAGTGTTGGAATAATGTATACCTAAAATAAATAAAATAGAAAAAAAAAAGAAAATTATACTAAAAAAATCTCATTTTCGAGACTCGAACTGAAGACCAGCAAAACTAAGTGGCTCGTTCAGCCGATCCGGCCACGAAGCTTCGTACCCGGAGAGCGTCTGAATGGTCTAAGACTCTCATCAAGATTATAAACTAAAAGTTTTAACACGGTGTCATTCTGGTTTAAAATCATAATGCTTTGTATAGGAATGAATTCTGCGCATGTGCGTGAACTTGACTCCTAAAATTTCTCTTGAATATAGAAATAATTTGACATTAAATTTTAGTTTAAAAGTTTAACATTTTGAAAAGTTCTTAGTAAGTGTTGGAATAATGTATACCTAAAATAAATAAAATAGAAAAAAAAAAGAAAATTATACTAAAAAAATCTCATTTTCGAGACTCGAACTGAAGACCAGCAAAACTAAGTGGCTCGTTCAGCCGATCCGGCCACGAAGCTTCGTACCCGGAGAGCGTCTGAATGGTCTAAGACTCTCATCAAGATTATAAACTAAAAGTTTTAACACGGTGTCATTCTGGTTTAAAATCATAATGCTTTGGATAGGAATGAATTCTGCGCATGTGCGAGAACTTGACTCCTAAAATTTCTCTTGAATATAGAAATAATTTGATATTAAATTTTATTTTAAAAGTTTAACATTTTGAAAAGTTCTTAGTAAGTGTTGGAATAATGTATACCTAAAATAAATAAAATAGAAAAAAAAAGAAAATTATACTAAAAAAATCTCATTTTCGAGACTCGAACTGAAGACCAGCAAAACTAAGTGGCTCGTTCAGCCGATCCGGCCACGAAGCTTCGTACCCGGAGAGCGTCTGAATGGCCTAAGACTCTCATTAAGATTATAAGCTAAAAGTTTCAACACGGTGTCATTCTGGTTTAAAATCATAATGCTTTGGATAGGAATGAATTCTGCGCATGTGCGAGAACTTGACTCCTAAAATTTCTCTTGAATATAGAAATAATTTGACATTAAATTTTATTTTAAAAGTTTAACATTTTGAAAAGTTCTTAGTAAGTGTTGGAATAATGTATACCTAAAATAAATAAAATAGAAAAAAAAAAGAAAATTATACTAAAAAAATCTCATTTTCGAGACTCGAACTGAAGACCAGCAAAACTAAGTGGCTCGTTCAGCCGATCCGGCCACGAAGCTTCGTACCCGGAGAGCGTCTGAATGGTCTAAGACTCTCATCAAGATTATAAACTAAAAGTTTTAACACGGTGTCATTCTGGTTTAAAATCATAATGCTTTGGATAGGAATGAATTCTGCGCATGTGCGAGAACTTGACTCCTAAAATTTCTCTTGAATATAGAAATAATTTGATATTAAATTTTATTTTAAAAGTTTAACATTTTGAAAAGTTCTTAGTAAGTGTTGGAATAATGTATACCTAAAATAAATAAAATAGAAAAAAAAAGAAAATTATACTAAAAAAATCTCATTTTCGAGACTCGAACTGAAGACCAGCAAAACTAAGTGGCTCGTTCAGCCGATCCGGCCACGAAGCTTCGTACCCGGAGAGCGTCTGAATGGCCTAAGACTCTCATTAAGATTATAAGCTAAAAGTTTCAACACGGTGTCATTCTGGTTTAAAATCATAATGCTTTGGATAGGAATGAATTCTGCGCATGTGCGAGAACTTGACTCCTAAAATTTCTCTTGAATATAGAAATAATTTGACATTAAATTTTATTTTAAAAGTTTAACATTTTGAAAAGTTCTTAGTAAGTGTTGGAATAATGTATACCTAAAATAAATAAAATAGAAAAAAAAAAGAAAATTATACTAAAAAAATCTCATTTTCGAGACTCGAACTGAAGACCAGCAAAACTAAGTGGCTCGTTCAGCCGATCCGGCCACGAAGCTTCGTACCCGGAGAGCGTCTGAATGGTCTAAGACTCTCATCAAGATTATAAACTAAAAGTTTTAACACGGTGTCATTCTGGTCTAAAATCATAATGCTTTGGATAGGAATGAATTCTGCGCATGTGCGTGAACTTGACTCCTAAAATTTCTCTTGAATATAGAAATAATTTGACATTAAATTTTATTTTAAAAGTTTAACATTTTGAAAAGTTCTTAGTAAGTGTTGGAATAATGTATACCTAAAATAAATAAAATAGAAAAAAAAAAGAAAATTATACTAAAAAAATCTCATTTTCGAGACTCGAACTGAAGACCAGCAAAACTAAGTGGCTCGTTCAGCCGATCCGGCCACGAAGCTTCGTACCCGGAGAGCGTCTGAATGGTCTAAGACTCTCATCAAGATTATAAACTAAAAGTTTTAACACGGTGTCATTCTGGTTTAAAATCATAATGCTTTGGATAGGAATGAATTCTGCGCATGTGCGTGAACTTGACTCCTAAAATTTCTCTTGAATATAGAAATAATTTGACATTAAATTTTATTTTAAAAGTTTAACATTTTGAAAAGTTCTTAGTAAGTGTTGGAATAATGTATACCTAAAATAAATAAAATAGAAAAAAAAAAGAAAATTATACTAAAAAAATCTCATTTTCGAGACTCGAACTGAAGACCAGCAAAACTAAGTGGCTCGTTCAGCCGATCCGGCCACGAAGCTTCGTACCCGGAGAGCGTCTGAATGGTCTAAGACTCTCATCAAGATTATAAACTAAAAGTTTTAACACGGTGTCATTCTGGTTTAAAATCATAATGCTTTGGATAGGAATGAATTCTGCGCATGTGCGTGAACTTGACTCCTAAAATTTCTCTTGAATATAGAAATAATTTGACATTAAATTTTATTTTAAAAGTTTAACATTTTGAAAAGTTCTTAGTAAGTGTTGGAATAATGTATACCTAAAATAAATAAAATAGAAAAAAAAAAGAAAATTATACTAAAAAAATCTCATTTTCGAGACTCGAACTGAAGACCAGCAAAACTAAGTGGCTCGTTCAGCCGATCCGGCCACGAAGCTTCGTACCCGGAGAGCGTCTGAATGGACTAAGACTCTCATCAAGATTATAAACTAAAAGTTTTAACACGGTGTCATTCTGGTCTAAAATCATAATGCTTTGGATAGGAATGAATTCTGCGCATGTGCGTGAACTTGACTACTAAAATTTCTCTTGAATATAGAAATATTTTGACATTAAATTTTATTTTAAAATTTTAACATTTTGAAAAGTTCTTAGTAAGTAATGGAATAATGTATACCTAAAATAAATAAAATAGAAAAAAAAAAGAAAATTATACTAAAAAAATCTCATTTTCGAGACTCGAACTGAAGACCAGCAAAACTAAGTGGCTCGTTCAGCCGATCCGGCCACGAAGCTTCGTACCCGGAGAGCGTCTGAATGGCCTAAGACTCTCATCAAGATTATAAACTAAAAGTTTTAACACGGTGTCATTCTGGTCTAAAATCATAATGCTTTGGATAGGAATGAATTCTGCGCATGTGCGTGAACTTGACTACTAAAATTTCTCTTGAATATAGAAATAATTTGACATTAAATTTTATTTTAAAAGTTTAACATTTTGAAAAGTTCTTAGTAAGTGTAGGAATAATGTATACCTAAAATAAATAAAATAGAAAAAAAAAAGAAAATTATACTAAAAAAATCTCATTTTCGAGACTCGAACTGAAGACCAGCAAAACTAAGTGGCTCGTTCAGCCGATCCGGCCACGAAGCTTCGTACCCGAGAGCGTCTGAATGGTCTAAGACTCTCATCAAGATTATAAACTAAAAGTTTTAACACGGTGTCATTCTGGTCTAAAATCATAATGCTTTGGATAGGAATGAATTCTGCGCATGTGCGAGAACTTGACTCCTAAAATTTCTCTTGAATATAGAAATATTTTGACATTAAATTTTATTTTAAAATTTTAACATTTTGAAAAGTTCTTAGTAAGTAATGGAATAATGTATAAATAAAATAAATAAAATAGAAAAAAAAAGAAAAATATATTAAAAAAACTCATTTTCGAGACTAGAACTGAAGACAAGCAAAGCTAAGTGGCTCGTTCAACCGATCTGGCCACGAAGCTTTGTACCCGGAGAGCGTCTGAATGGCCTAAGACTCTCATTAAGATTATAAGCTAAAAGTTTCAACACGGTGTCATTCTGGTCTAAAATCATAATGCTTTGGATAGGAATGAATTCTGCGCATGTGCGTGAACTTGACTCCTAAAATTTCTCTTGAATATAGAAATATTTTGACATTAAATTTTATTTTAAAAGTTTAACATTTTGAAAAGTTCTTAGTAAGTGTAGGAATAATGTATAAATAAAATAAATAAAATAGTAAAAAAAGAAAAATATACTAAAAAAATCTCATTTTCGAGACTCGAAATGATGTCCAGCAAAACTAAACGGCTCGTTCTGCCGATCAGGCCACGAAGCTTCGTACCCGGAGAGCGTCTGAATGGCCTAAGACTCTTATTAAGATTATAAAATAAAAGTTTTAACACGGTGTTATTCTGGTCTAAAATCATAATGCTTTGGATAGGAATGAATTCTGCGCATGTGCGTGAACTTGACTCCTAAAATTTCTCTTGAATATAGAAATATTTTGACATTAAATTTTATTTTAAAAGTTTAGCATTTTGAAAAGTTCTTAGTAAGTGTTGGAATAATGTATACCTAAAATAAATAAAATAGAAAAAAAAAGAAAAATATACTAAAAAAATCTCATTTTCGAGACTCGAACTGATGTCCAGCAAAACTAAACGGCTCGTTCTGCCGATCAGGCCACGAAGCATCGTACCCGGAGAGCGTCTGAATGGCCTAAGACTCTCATTAAGATTATAAGCTAAAAGTTTCAACACGGTGTCATTCTGGTTTAAAATCATAATGCTTTGGATAGGAATGAATTCTGCGCATGTGCGAGAACTTGACTCCTAAAATTTCTCTTGAATATAGAAATAATTTGACATTAAATTTTATTTTAAAAGTTTAACATTTTGAAAAGTTCTTAGTAAGTGTTGGAATAATGTATACCTAAAATAAATAAAATAGAAAAAAAAAAGAAAATTATACTAAAAAAATCTCATTTTCGAGACTCGAACTGAAGACCAGCAAAACTAAGTGGCTCGTTCAGCCGATCCGGCCACGAAGCTTCGTACCCGGAGAGCGTCTGAATGGTCTAAGACTCTCATCAAGATTATAAACTAAAAGTTTTAACACGGTGTCATTCTGGTCTAAAATCATAATGCTTTGGATAGGAATGAATTCTGCGCATGTGCGAGAACTTGACTCCTAAAATTTCTCTTGAATATAGAAATATTTTGACATTAAATTTTATTTTAAAATTTTAACATTTTGAAAAGTTCTTAGTAAGTAATGGAATAATGTATAAATAAAATAAATAAAATAGAAAAAAAAAGAAAAATATATTAAAAAAACTCATTTTCGAGACTAGAACTGAAGACAAGCAAAGCTAAGTGGCTCGTTCAACCGATCTGGCCACGAAGCTTTGTACCCGGAGAGCGTCTGAATGGCCTAAGACTCTCATTAAGATTATAAGCTAAAAGTTTCAACACGGTGTCATTCTGGTCTAAAATCATAATGCTTTGGATAGGAATGAATTCTGCGCATGTGCGTGAACTTGACTCCTAAAATTTCTCTTGAATATAGAAATATTTTGACATTAAATTTTATTTTAAAAGTTTAACATTTTGAAAAGTTCTTAGTAAGTGTAGGAATAATGTATAAATAAAATAAATAAAATAGTAAAAAAAGAAAAATATACTAAAAAATCTCATTTTCGAGACTCGAAATGATGTCCAGCAAAACTAAACGGCTCGTTCTGCCGATCAGGCCACGAAGCTTCGTACCCGGAGAGCGTCTGAATGGCCTAAGACTCTTATTAAGATTATAAAATAAAAGTTTTAACACGGTGTTATTCTGGTCTAAAATCATAATGCTTTGGATAGGAATGAATTCTGCGCATGTGCGTGAACTTGACTCCTAAAATTTCTCTTGAATATAGAAATATTTTGACATTAAATTTTATTTTAAAAGTTTAACATTTTGAAAAGTTCTTAGTAAGTGTAGGAATAATGTATAAATAAAATAAATAAAATAGTAAAAAAAGAAAAATATACTAAAAAATCTCATTTTCGAGACTCGAACTGATGTCCAGCAAAACTAAACGGCTCGTTCTGCCGATCAGGCCACGAAGCTTCGTACCCGGAGAGCGTCTGAATGGCCTAAGACTCTCATTACGATTATAAACTAAAAGTTTTAACACGGTGTCATTCTGGTCTAAAATCATAATGCTTTGGATAGGAATGAATTCTGCGCATGTGCGAGAACTTGTTTCCTAAAATTTCTCTTGAATATAGAAATATTTTGACATTAAATTTTATTTTTAAAGTTTAGCATTTTGAAAAGTTCTTAGTAAGTGTTGGAATAATGTATACCTAAAATAAATAAAATAGAAAAAAAAAAGAAAAATATACTAAAAAAATCTCATTTTCGAGACTCGAACTGATGTCCAGCAAAACTAAACGGCTCGTTCTGCCGATCAGGCCACGAAGCTTCGTACCCGGAGAGCGTCTGAATGGTCTAAGACTCTCATCAAGATTATAAACTAAAAGTTTTAACACGGTGTCATTCTGGTCTAAAATCATAATGCTTTGGATAGGAATGAATTCTGCGCATGTGCGTGAACTTGACTCCTAAAATTTCTCTTGAATATAGAAATAATTTGACATTAAATTTTATTTTAAAAGTTTAACATTTTGAAAAGTTCTTAGTAAGTGTTGGAATAATGTATACCTAAAATAAATAAAATAGAAAAAAAAAGAAAATTATACTAAAAAAATCTCATTTTCGAGACTCGAACTGAAGACCAGCAAAACTAAGTGGCTCGTTCAGCCGATCCGGCCACGAAGCTTCGTACCCGGAGAGCGTCTGAATGGTCTAAGACTCTCATCAAGATTATAAACTAAAAGTTTTAACACGGTGTCATTCTGGTTTAAAATCATAATGCTTTGTATAGGAATGAATTCTGCGCATGTGCGTGAACTTGACTCCTAAAATTTCTCTTGAATATAGAAATAATTTGACATTAAATTTTATTTTAAAAGTTTAACATTTTGAAAAGTTCTTAGTAAGTGTTGGAATAATGTATACCTAAAATAAATAAAATAGAAAAAAAAAAGAAAATTATACTAAAAAAATCTCATTTTCGAGACTCGAACTGAAGACCAGCAAAACTAAGTGGCTCGTTCAGCCGATCCGGCCACGAAGCTTCGTACCCGGAGAGCGTCTGAATGGTCTAAGACTCTCATCAAGATTATAAACTAAAAGTTTTAACACGGTGTCATTCTGGTTTAAAATCATAATGCTTTGGATAGGAATGAATTCTGCGCATGTGCGAGAACTTGACTCCTAAAATTTCTCTTGAATATAGAAATAATTTGACATTAAATTTTATTTTAAAAGTTTAACATTTTGAAAAGTTCTTAGTAAGTGTTGGAATAATGTATACCTAAAATAAATAAAATAGAAAAAAAAAGAAAATTATACTAAAAAAATCTCATTTTCGAGACTCGAACTGAAGACCAGCAAAACTAAGTGGCTCGTTCAGCCGATCCGGCCACGAAGCTTCGTACCCGGAGAGCGTCTGAATGGTCTAAGACTCTCATCAAGATTATAAACTAAAAGTTTTAACACGGTGTCATTCTGGTTTAAAATCATAATGCTTTGGATAGGAATGAATTCTGCGCATGTGCGAGAACTTGACTCCTAAAATTTCTCTTGAATATAGAAATAATTTGACATTAAATTTTATTTTAAAAGTTTAACATTTTGAAAAGTTCTTAGTAAGTGTTGGAATAATGTATACCTAAAATAAATAAAATAGAAAAAAAAAAGAAAATTATACTAAAAAAATCTCTTTTTCGAGACTCGAACTGAAGACCAGCAAAACTAAGTGGCTCGTTCAGCCGATCCGGCCACAAAGCTTCGTACCCGGAGAGCGTCTGAATGGCCTAAGACTCTCATTAAGATTATAAGCTAAAAGTTTCAACACGGTGTCATTCTGGTTTAAAATCATAATGCTTTGGATAGGAATGAATTCTGCGCATGTGCGAGAACTTGACTCCTAAAATTTCTCTTGAATATAGAAATAATTTGACATTAAATTTTATTTTAAAAGTTTAACATTTTGAAAAGTTCTTAGTAAGTGTTGGAATAATGTATACCTAAAATAAATAAAATAGAAAAAAAAAAGAAAATTATACTAAAAAAATCTCATTTTCGAGACTCGAACTGAAGACCAGCAAAACTAAGTGGCTCGTTCAGCCGATCCGGCCACGAAGCTTCGTACCCGGAGAGCGTCTGAATGGTCTAAGACTCTCATCAAGATTATAAACTAAAAGTTTTAACACGGTGTCATTCTGGTCTAAAATCATAATGCTTTGGATAGGAATGAATTCTGCGCATGTGCGTGAACTTGACTCCTAAAATTTCTCTTGAATATAGAAATAATTTGACATTAAATTTTATTTTAAAAGTTTAACATTTTGAAAAGTTCTTAGTAAGTGTTGGAATAATGTATACCTAAAATAAATAAAATAGAAAAAAAAAGAAAATTATACTAAAAAAATCTCATTTTCGAGACTCGAACTGAAGACCAGCAAAACTAAGTGGCTCGTTCAGCCGATCCGGCCACGAAGCTTCGTACCCGGAGAGCGTCTGAATGGTCTAAGACTCTCATCAAGATTATAAACTAAAAGTTTTAACACGGTGTCATTCTGGTTTAAAATCATAATGCTTTGGATAGGAATGAATTCTGCGCATGTGCGTGAACTTGACTCCTAAAATTTCTCTTGAATATAGAAATAATTTGACATTAAATTTTATTTTAAAAGTTTAACATTTTGAAAAGTTCTTAGTAAGTGTTGGAATAATGTATACCTAAAATAAATAAAATAGAAAAAAAAAAGAAAATTATACTAAAAAAATCTCATTTTCGAGACTCGAACTGAAGACCAGCAAAACTAAGTGGCTCGTTCAGCCGATCCGGCCACGAAGCTTCGTACCCGGAGAGCGTCTGAATGGTCTAAGACTCTCATCAAGATTATAAACTAAAAGTTTTAACACGGTGTCATTCTGGTCTAAAATCATAATGCTTTGGATAGGAATGAATTCTGCGCATGTGCGTGAACTTGACTCCTAAAATTTCTCTTGAATATAGAAATAATTTGACATTAAATTTTATTTTAAAAGTTTAACATTTTGAAAAGTTCTTAGTAAGTGTTGGAATAATGTATACCTAAAATAAATAAAATAGAAAAAAAAAAGAAAATTATACTAAAAAAATCTCATTTTCGAGACTCGAACTGAAGACCAGCAAAACTAAGTGGCTCGTTCAGCCGATCCGGCCACAAAGCTTCGTACCCGGAGAGCGTCTGAATGGCCTAAGACTCTCATTAAGATTATAAGCTAAAAGTTTCAACACGGTGTCATTCTGGTTTAAAATCATAATGCTTTGGATAGGAATGAATTCTGCGCATGTGCGAGAACTTGACTCCTAAAATTTCTCTTGAATATAGAAATAATTTGACATTAAATTTTATTTTAAAAGTTTAACATTTTGAAAAGTTCTTAGTAAGTGTTGGAATAATGTATACCTAAAATAAATAAAATAGAAAAAAAAAAGAAAATTATACTAAAAAAATCTCATTTTCGAGACTCGAACTGAAGACCAGCAAAACTAAGTGGCTCGTTCAGCCGATCCGGCCACGAAGCTTCGTAACCGGAGAGCGTCTGAATGGTCTAAGACTCTCATCAAGATTATAAACTAAAAGTTTTAACACGGTGTCATTCTGGTCTAAAATCATAATGCTTTGGATAGGAATGAATTCTGCGCATGTGCGTGAACTTGACTCCTAAAATTTCTCTTGAATATAGAAATAATTTGACATTAAATTTTATTTTAAAAGTTTAACATTTTGAAAAGTTCTTAGTAAGTGTTGGAATAATGTATACCTAAAATAAATAAAATAGAAAAAAAAAGAAAATTATACTAAAAAAATCTCATTTTCGAGACTCGAACTGAAGACCAGCAAAACTAAGTGGCTCGTTCAGCCGATCCGGCCACGAAGCTTCGTACCCGGAGAGCGTCTGAATGGTCTAAGACTCTCATCAAGATTATAAACTAAAAGTTTTAACACGGTGTCATTCTGGTTTAAAATCATAATGCTTTGGATAGGAATGAATTCTGCGCATGTGCGTGAACTTGACTCCTAAAATTTCTCTTGAATATAGAAATAATTTGACATTAAATTTTATTTTAAAAGTTTAACATTTTGAAAAGTTCTTAGTAAGTGTTGGAATAATGTATACCTAAAATAAATAAAATAGAAAAAAAAAAGAAAATTATACTAAAAATATCTCATTTTCGAGACTCGAACTGAAGACCAGCAAAACTAAGTGGCTCGTTCAGCCGATCCGGCCACGAAGCTTCGTACCCGGAGAGCGTCTGAATGGTCTAAGACTCTCATCAAGATTATAAACTAAAAGTTTTAACACGGTGTCATTCTGGTTTAAAATCATAATGCTTTGGATAGGAATGAATTCTGCGCATGTGCGTGAACTTGACTACTAAAATTTCTCTTGAATATAGAAATATTTTGACATTAAATTTTATTTTAAAATTTTAACATTTTGAAAAGTTCTTAGTAAGTAATGGAATAATGTATACCTAAAATAAATAAAATAGAAAAAAAAAAGAAAATTATACTAAAAAAATCTCATTTTCGAGACTCGAACTGAAGACCAGCAAAACTAAGTGGCTCGTTCAGCCGATCCGGCCACGAAGCTTCGTACCCGGAGAGCGTCTGAATGGCCTAAGACTCTCATCAAGATTATAAACTAAAAGTTTTAACACGGTGTCATTCTGGTCTAAAATCATAATGCTTTGGATAGGAATGAATTCTGCGCATGTGCGTGAACTTGACTACTAAAATTTCTCTTGAATATAGAAATAATTTGACATTAAATTTTATTTTAAAAGTTTAACATTTTGAAAAGTTCTTAGTAAGTGTAGGAATAATGTATACCTAAAATAAATAAAATAGAAAAAAAAAGAAAATTATACTAAAAAAATCTCATTTTCGAGACTCGAACTGAAGACCAGCAAAACTAAGTGGCTCGTTCAGCCGATCCGGCCACGAAGCTTCGTACCCGGAGAGCGTCTGAATGGTCTAAGACTCTCATCAAGATTATAAACTAAAAGTTTTAACACGGTGTCATTCTGGTCTAAAATCATAATGCTTTGGATAGGAATGAATTCTGCGCATGTGCGAGAACTTGACTCCTAAAATTTCTCTTGAATATAGAAATATTTTGACATTAAATTTTATTTTAAAATTTTAACATTTTGAAAAGTTCTTAGTAAGTAATGGAATAATGTATAAATAAAATAAATAAAATAGAAAAAAAAAGAAAAATATATTAAAAAAACTCATTTTCGAGACTAGAACTGAAGACAAGCAAAGCTAAGTGGCTCGTTCAACCGATCTGGCCACGAAGCTTTGTACCCGGAGAGCGTCTGAATGGCCTAAGACTCTCATTAAGATTATAAGCTAAAAGTTTCAACACGGTGTCATTCTGGTCTAAAATCATAATGCTTTGGATAGGAATGAATTCTGCGCATGTGCGTGAACTTGACTCCTAAAATTTCTCTTGAATATAGAAATATTTTGACATTAAATTTTATTTTAAAAGTTTAACATTTTGAAAAGTTCTTAGTAAGTGTAGGAATAATGTATAAATAAAATAAATAAAATAGTAAAAAAAGAAAAATATACTAAAAAAATCTCATTTTCGAGACTCGAAATGATGTCCAGCAAAACTAAACGGCTCGTTCTGCCGATCAGGCCACGAAGCTTCGTACCCGGAGAGCGTCTGAATGGCCTAAGACTCTTATTAAGATTATAAAATAAAAGTTTTAACACGGTGTTATTCTGGTCTAAAATCATAATGCTTTGGATAGGAATGAATTCTGCGCATGTGCGTGAACTTGACTCCTAAAATTTCTCTTGAATATAGAAATATTTTGACATTAAATTTTATTTTAAAAGTTTAGCATTTTGAAAAGTTCTTAGTAAGTGTTGGAATAATGTATACCTAAAATAAATAAAATAGAAAAAAAAAGAAAAATATACTAAAAAAATCTCATTTTCGAGACTCGAACTGATGTCCAGCAAAACTAAACGGCTCGTTCTGCCGATCAGGCCACGAAGCATCGTACCCGGAGAGCGTCTGAATGGCCTAAGACTCTCATTAAGATTATAAGCTAAAAGTTTCAACACGGTGTCATTCTGGTTTAAAATCATAATGCTTTGGATAGGAATGAATTCTGCGCATGTGCGAGAACTTGACTCCTAAAATTTCTCTTGAATATAGAAATAATTTGACATTAAATTTTATTTTAAAAGTTTAACATTTTGAAAAGTTCTTAGTTAGTGTTGGAATAATGTATACCTAAAATAAATAAAATAGAAAAAAAAAAGAAAATTATACAAAAAAAATCTCATTTTCGAGACTCGAACTGAAGAGCAGCAAAACTAAGTGGCTCGTTCAGCCGATCCGGCCACGAAGCTTCGTACCCGGAGAGCGTCTGAATGGTCTAAGACTCTCATCAAGATTATAAACTAAAAGTTTTAACACGGTGTCATTCTGGTCTAAAATCATAATGCTTTGGATAGGAATGAATTCTGCGCATGTGCGAGAACTTGACTCCTAAAATTTCTCTTAAATATAGAAATATTTTGACATTAAATTTTATTTTAAAATTTTAACATTTTGAAAAGTTCTTAGTAAGTAATGGAATAATGTATAAATAAAATAAATAAAATAGAAAAAAAAAAGAAAAATATATTAAAAAAACTCATTTTCGAGACTAGAACTGAAGACAAGCAAAGCTAAGTGGCTCGTTCAACCGATCTGGCCACGAAGCTTTGTACCCGGAGAGCGTCTGAATGGCCTAAGACTCTCATTAAGATTATAAGCTAAAAGTTTCAACACGGTGTCATTCTGGTCTAAAATCATAATGCTTTGGATAGGAATGAATTCTGCGCATGTGCGTGAACTTGACTCCTAAAATTTCTCTTGAATATAGAAATATTTTGACATTAAATTTTATTTTAAAAGTTTAACATTTTGAAAAGTTCTTAGTAAGTGTAGGAATAATGTATAAATAAAATAGTAAAAAAAGAAAAATATACTAAAAAATCTCATTTTCGAGACTCGAAATGATGTCCAGCAAAACTAAACGGCTCGTTCTGCCGATCAGGCCACGAAGCTTCGTACCCGGAGAGCGTCTGAATGGCCTAAGACTCTTATTAAGATTATAAAATAAAAGTTTTAACACGGTGTTATTCTGGTCTAAAATCATAATGCTTTGGATAGGAATGAATTCTGCGCATGTGCGTGAACTTGACTCCTAAAATTTCTCTTGAATATAGAAATATTTTGACATTAAATTTTATTTTAAAAGTTTAACATTTTGAAAAGTTCTTAGTAAGTGTAGGAATAATGTATAAATAAAATAAATAAAATAGTAAAAAAAGAAAAATATACTAAAAAATCTCATTTTCGAGACTCGAACTGATGTCCAGCAAAACTAAACGGCTCGTTCTGCCGATCAGGCCACGAAGCTTCGTACCCGGATAGCGTCTGAATGGCCTAAGACTCTCATTACGATTATAAACTAAAAGTTTTAACACGGTGTCATTCTGGTCTAAAATCATAATGCTTTGGATAGGAATGAATTCTGCGCATGTGCGAGAGCTTGTTTCCTAAAATTTCTCTTGAATATAGAAATATTTTGACATTAAATTTTATTTTTAAAGTTTAGCATTTTGAAAAGTTCTTAGTAAGTGTTGGAATAATGTATACCTAAAATAAATAAAATAGAAAAAAAAAGAAAAATATACTAAAAAAATCTCATTTTCGAGACTCGAACTGATGTCCAGCAAAACTAAACGGCTCGTTCTGCCGATCAGGCCACGAAGCTTCGTACCCGGAGAGCGTCTGAATGGTCTAAGACTCTCATCAAGATTATAAACTAAAAGTTTTAACACGGTGTCATTCTGGTCTAAAATCATAATGCTTTGGATAGGAATGAATTCTGCGCATGTGCGTGAACTTGACTCCTAAAATTTCTCTTGAATATAGAAATATTTTGACATTAAATTTTATTTTAAACCTTTAGCATTTTGAAAAGTTCTTAGTAAGTGTTGGAATAATGTATACCTAAAATAAATAAAATAGAAATAAAAAGAAAAATATACTAAAAATATCTCATTTTTGAGACTCGAACGGATGTCCAGCAAAACTAAACGGCTCGTTCTGCCGATCAGGCCAAGAAGCTTCGTACCCGGAGAGCGTCTGAATGGCCTAAGACTCTCATCAAGATTATAAACTAAAAGTTTTAACACGATGACAATCTGGTCTAAAAGCATAATGATTTAAATAGGAATGAATTCTGCGCATGTGCGTGAACTTGACTCCTAAAATTTCTCTTGAATATAGAAATATTTTGACATTAAATTTTATTTTAAAAGTTTAACATTTTGAAAAGTTCTTAGTAAGTAATGGAATAATGTTTAAATAAAATAGAAAAAAAAGAAAAAAATATTAAGAAAATCTCATTTTCGTGACTCGAACTGAAGACCAGCAAAACTAAGTGGCTCGTTCAACCGATCTGGCCACGAAGCTTCGTACCCGGAGAGCGTCTGAATGGTCTAAGACTCTCATCAAGATTATAAAATAAAAGTTTTAACACGGTGTCAATCTGGTCTAAAAGCATAATGATTTGAATAGGAATGAATTCTGCGCATGTGCGTGAACTTGATTCCTAAAATTTCTCTTGAATATAGAAATATTTTGACATTAAATTTTATTTCAAAATTTTAGCATTTTGAAAAGTTCTTAGTAAGTGTTGGAATAATGTATACCTAAAATAAATAAAATAGAAAAAAAAAGAAAAATATACTAAAAAAATCTCATTTTCGAGACTCGAACTGATGTCCAGCAAAACTAAACGGCTCGTTCTGCCGATCAGGCCACGAAGCTTCGTACCCGGAGAGCGTCTGAATGGTCTAAGACTCTCATCAAGATTATAAACTAAAAGTTTTAACACGGTGTCATTCTGGTCTAAAATCATAATGCTTTGGATAGGAATGAATTCTGCGCATGTGCGTGAACTTGACTCCTAAAATTTCTCTTGAATATAGAAATATTTTGACATTAAATTTTATTTTAAACCTTTAGCATTTTGAAAAGTTCTTAGTAAGTGTTGGAATAATGTATACCTAAAATAAATAAAATAGAAATAAAAAGAAAAATATACTAAAAATATCTCATTTTTGAGACTCGAACTGATGTCCAGCAAAACTAAACGGCTCGTTCTGCCGATCAGGCCACGAAGCTTCGTACCCGGAGAGCGTCTGAATGGCCTAAGACTCTCATCAAGATTATAAACTAAAAGTTTTAACACGATGACAATCTGGTCTAAAAGCATAATGCTTTGAATAGGAATGAATTCTGCGCATGTCCGTGAACTTGACTCCTAAAATTTCTCTTGAATATAGAAATATTTTGACATTAAATTTTATTTTAAAAGTTTAACATTTTGAAAAGTTCTTAGTAAGTGTTGGAATAATGTATACCTAAAATAAATAAAATAGTAAAAAAAGAAAAATATACTAAAAAAATCTCATTTTCGAGACTCGAACTGATGTCCAGCAAAACTAAACGGCTCGTTCTGCCGATCAGGCCACGAAGCGTCGTACCCTGAGAGCGTCTGAATGGCCTAAGACTCTCATTAAGATTATAAAATAAAAGTTTTAACACGGTGTTATTCTGGTCTAAAATCATAATGCTTTGGATAGGAATGAATTCTGCGCATATGCGTGAACTTGACTCCTAAAATTTGTCTTGAATATAGAAATATTTTGACATTAAATTTTATTTTAAAAGTTTAGCATTTTGAAAAGTTCTTAGTAAGTGTTGGAATAATGTATACCTAAAATAAATAAAATAGAAAAAAAAGAAAAATATACTAAAAAAATCTCATTTTCGAGACTCGAACTGAAGACCAGCAAAACTAAGTGGCTCGTTCAGCCGATTCGGCCACGAAGCTTCGTACCCGGAGAGCGTCTGAATGGCCTAAGACTCTCATTAAGATTATAAAATAAAAGTTTTAACACGGTGTTATTCTGGTCTAAAATCATAATGCTTTGGATAGGAATGAATTCTGCGCATATGCGTGAACTTGACTCCTAAAATTTGTCTTGAATATAGAAATATTTTGACATTAAATTTTATTTTAAAATTTTAGCATTTTGAAAAGTTCTTAGTAAGTGTTGGAATAATGTATACCTAAAATAAATAAAATAGAAAAAAAAAGAAAAATATACTAAAAATATCTCATTTTTGAGACTCGAACTGATGTCCAGCAAAACTAAACGGCTCGTTCTGCCGATCAGGCCACGAAGCTTCGTACCCGGAGATCGTCTGAATGGCCTAAGACTCTCATCAAGATTATAAACTAAAAGTTTTAACACGATGACAATCTGGTCTAAAAGCATAATGATTTGAATAGGAATGAATTCTGCGCATGTGCGTGAACTTGACTACTAAAATTTCTCTTGAATATAGAAATATTTTGACATTAAATTTTATTTTAAAAGTTTAACATTTTGAAAAGTTCTTAGTAAGTGTTGGAATAATGTATACCTAAAATAAATAAAATAGAAAAAAAAAAGAAAAATATACTAAAAAAATCTCATTTTCGAGACTCAAACTGAAGACCAGCAAAACTAAGTGGCTCGTTCAGCCGATCCGGCCACGAAGCTTCGTACCCGGAGAGCGTCTGAATGGTCTAAGACTCTCATCAAGATTATAAACTAAAAGTTTTAACACGGTGTCATTCTGGTCTAAAATCATAATGCTTTGGATAGGAATGAATTCTGCGCATGTGCGTGAACTTGACTTAAAATTTCTCTTGAATATAGAAATATTTTGACATTAAATTTTATTTTAAAAGTTTAACATTTTGAAAAGTTCTTCGTAAGTAATGGAATAATGTTTAAATAAAATAGAAAAAAAAGAAAAAAATATTAAGAAAATCTCATTTTTGTGACTCGAACTGAAGACCAGCAAAACTAAGTGGCTCGTTCAACCGATCTGGCCACGAAGCTTCGTACCCGGAGAGCGTCTGAATGGTCTAAGACTCTCATCAAGATTATAAAATAAAAGTTTTAACACGGTGTCAATCTGGTCTAAAAGCATAATGATTTGAATAGGAATGAATTCTGCGCATGTGCGTGAACTTGACAACTAAAATTTCTCTTGAATATAGAAATATTTTGACATTAAATTTTATTTCAAAAGTTTAACATTTTGAAAAGTTCTTAGTAAGTGTTGGAATAATGTATACCTAAAATAAATAAAATAGTAAAAAAAGAAAAATATACTAAAAAAATCTCATTTTCGAGACTCGAACTAATGTCCAGCAAAACTACACGGCTCGTTCTGCCGATCAGGCCTCGAAGCTTCGTACCCGGAGAGCGTCTGAATGGCCTAAGACTCTCATTAAGATTATAAACTAAAAGTTTTAACACGGTGTTATTCTGGTCTAAAATCATAATGCTTTGGATAGGAATGAATTCTGCGCATATGCGTGAACTTGACTCCTAAAATTTGTCTTGAATATAGAAATATTTTGACATTAAATTTTATTTTAAAATTTTAGCATTTTGAAAAGTTCTTAGTAAGTGTTGGAATAATGTATACCTAAAATAAATAAAATAGAAAAAAAAAGAAAAATATACTAAAAATATCTCATTTTCGTGACTCGAACTGAAGACCAGCAAAACTAAGTGGCTCGTTCAACCGATCTGGCCACGAAGCTTCGTACCCGGAGAGCGTCTGAATGGTCTAAGACTCTCATCAAGATTATAAAATAAAAGTTTTAACACGGTGTCAATCTGGTCTAAAAGCATAATGATTTGAATAGGAATGAATTCTGTGCATGTGCGTGAACTTGACTCCTAAAATTTCTCTTGAATATAGAAATATTTTGACATTAAATTTTATTTTAAAAGTTTAACATTTTGAAAAGTTCTTAGTAAGTGTTGGAATAATGTATACCTAAAATAAATAAAATAGAAAAAAAAAGAAAAATATACTAAAAAAATCTCATTTTCGAGACTCGAACTGAAGACCAGCAAAACTAAGTGGCTCGTTCAGCCGATCCGGCCACGAAGCTTCGTACCCGGAGAGCGTCTGAATGGTCTAAGACTCTCATCAAGATTATAAACTAAAAGTTTTAACACGGTGACAATCTGGTCTAAAAGCATAATGATTTGAATAGGAATGAATTCTGCGCATGTGCGTGAACTTGACTACTAAAATTTCTCTTGAATATAGAAATATTTTGACATTAAATTTTATTTTAAAAGTTTAACATTTTGAAAAGTTCTTAGTAAGTAATGGAATAATGTATAAATAAAATAGAAAAAAAAAGAAAAAAATATTAAGAAAATCTCATTTTCGAGACTCGAACTGAAGACCCGCAAAACTAAGTGGCTCGTTCAACCGATCTGGCCACGAAGCTTCGTACCCGGAGAGCGTCTGAATGGTCTAAGACTCTCATCAAGATTATAAAATAAAAGTTTTAACACGGTGTCAATCTGGTCTAAAAGCATAATGATTTGAATAGGAATGAATTCTGCGCATGTGCGAGAACTTGACTCCTAAAATTTCTCTTGAATATAGAAATATTTTGACATTAAATTTTATTTTAAAAGTTTAGCATTTTGAAAAGTTCTTAGTAAGTGTTGGAATAATGTATACCTAAAATAAATAAAATAGAAAAAAAAGAAAAATATACTAAAAAAATCTCATTTTCGAGACTCGAACTGAAGACCAGCAAAACTAAGTGGCTCGTTCAGCCGATTCGGCCACGAAGCTTCGTACCCGGAGAGCGTCTGAATGGCCTAAGACTCTCATTAAGATTATAAAATAAAAGTTTTAACACGGTGTTATTCTGGTCTAAAATCATAATGCTTTGGATAGGAATGAATTCTGCGCATATGCGTGAACTTGACTCCTAAAATTTGTCTTGAATATAGAAATATTTTGACATTAAATTTTATTTTAAAATTTTAGCATTTTGAAAAGTTCTTAGTAAGTGTTGGAATAATGTATACCTAAAATAAATAAAATAGAAAAAAAAAAGAAAAATATACTAAAAATATCTCATTTTTGAGACTCGAACTGATGTCCAGCAAAACTAAACGGCTCGTTCTGCCGATCAGGCCACGAAGCTTCGTACCCGGAGAGCGTCTGAATGGCCTAAGACTCTCATCAAGATTATAAACTAAAAGTTTTAACACGATGACAATCTGGTCTAAAAGCATAATGATTTGAATAGGAATGAATTCTGCGCATGTGCGTGAACTTGACTACTAAAATTTCTCTTGAATATAGAAATATTTTGACATTAAATTTTATTTTAAAAGTTTAACATTTTGAAAAGTTCTTAGTAAGTGTTGGAATAATGTATACCTAAAATAAATAAAATAGAAAAAAAAAAGAAAAATATACTAAAAAAATCTCATTTTCGAGACTCAAACTGAAGACCAGCAAAACTAAGTGGCTCGTTCAGCCGATCCGGCCACGAAGCTTCGTACCCGGAGAGCGTCTGAATGGTCTAAGACTCTCATCAAGATTATAAACTAAAAGTTTTAACACGGTGTCATTCTGGTCTAAAATCATAATGCTTTGGATAGGAATGAATTCTGCGCATGTGCGTGAACTTGACTTAAAATTTCTCTTGAATATAGAAATATTTTGACATTAAATTTTATTTTAAAAGTTTAACATTTTGAAAAGTTCTTCGTAAGTAATGGAATAATGTTTAAATAAAATAGAAAAAAAAGAAAAAAATATTAAGAAAATCTCATTTTTGTGACTCGAACTGAAGACCAGCAAAACTAAGTGGCTCGTTCAACCGATCTGGCCACGAAGCTTCGTACCCGGAGAGCGTCTGAATGGTCTAAGACTCTCATCAAGATTATAAAATAAAAGTTTTAACACGGTGTCAATCTGGTCTAAAAGCATAATGATTTGAATAGGAATGAATTCTGCGCATGTGCGTGAACTTGACAACTAAAATTTCTCTTGAATATAGAAATATTTTGACATTAAATTTTATTTCAAAAGTTTAACATTTTGAAAAGTTCTTAGTAAGTGTTGGAATAATGTATACCTAAAATAAATAAAATAGTAAAAAAAGAAAAATATACTAAAAAAATCTCATTTTCGAGACTCGAACTAATGTCCAGCAAAACTACACGGCTCGTTCTGCCGATCAGGCCTCGAAGCTTCGTACCCGGAGAGCGTCTGAATGGCCTAAGACTCTCATTAAGATTATAAACTAAAAGTTTTAACACGGTGTTATTCTGGTCTAAAATCATAATGCTTTGGATAGGAATGAATTCTGCGCATATGCGTGAACTTGACTCCTAAAATTTGTCTTGAATATAGAAATATTTTGACATTAAATTTTATTTTAAAATTTTAGCATTTTGAAAAGTTCTTAGTAAGTGTTGGAATAATGTATACCTAAAATAAATAAAATAGAAAAAAAAAAGAAAAATATACTAAAAATATCTCATTTTCGTGACTCGAACTGAAGACCAGCAAAACTAAGTGGCTCGTTCAACCGATCTGGCCACGAAGCTTCGTACCCGGAGAGCGTCTGAATGGTCTAAGACTCTCATCAAGATTATAAAATAAAAGTTTTAACACGGTGTCAATCTGGTCTAAAAGCATAATGATTTGAATAGGAATGAATTCTGTGCATGTGCGTGAACTTGACTCCTAAAATTTCTCTTGAATATAGAAATATTTTGACATTAAATTTTATTTTAAAAGTTTAACATTTAGAAAAGTTCTTAGTAAGTGTTGGAATAATGTATACCTAAAATAAATAAAATAGAAAAAAAAAGAAAAATATACTAAAAAAATCTCATTTTCGAGACTCGAACTGAAGACCAGCAAAACTAAGTGGCTCGTTCAGCCGATCCGGCCACGAAGCTTCGTACCCGGAGAGCGTCTGAATGGTCTAAGACTCTCATCAAGATTATAAACTAAAAGTTTTAACACGGTGACAATCTGGTCTAAAAGCATAATGATTTGAATAGGAATGAATTCTGCGCATGTGCGTGAACTTGACTACTAAAATTTCTCTTGAATATAGAAATATTTTGACATTAAATTTTATTTTAAAAGTTTAACATTTTGAAAAGTTCTTAGTAAGTAATGGAATAATGTATAAATAAAATAGAAAAAAAAAGAAAAAAATATTAAGAAAATCTCATTTTCGAGACTCGAACTGAAGACCCGCAAAACTAAGTGGCTCGTTCAACCGATCTGGCCACGAAGCTTCGTACCCGGAGAGCGTCTGAATGGTCTAAGACTCTCATCAAGATTATAAAATAAAAGTTTTAACACGGTGTCAATCTGGTCTAAAAACATAATGATTTGAATAGGAATGAATTCTGCGCATGTGCGAGAACTTGACTCCTAAAATTTCTCTTGAATATAGAAATATTTTGACATTAAATTTTATTTTAAAAGTTTAGCATTTTGAAAAGTTCTTAGTAAGTGTTGGAATAATGTATACCTAAAATAAATAAAATAGAAAAAAAAGAAAAATATACTAAAAAAATCTCATTTTCGAGACTCGAACTGAAGACCAGCAAAACTAAGTGGCTCGTTCAGCCGATTCGGCCACGAAGCTTCGTACACGGAGAGCGTCTGATTGGCCTAAGACTCTCATTAAGATTATAAACTAAAAGTTTTAACACGGTGTCATTCTGGTCTAAAATCATAATGCTTTGGATAGGAATGAATTCTGTGCATGTGCGTGAACTTGACTCCTAAAATTTCTCTTGAATATAGAAATATTTTGACATTAAATTTTATTTTAAAAGTTTAACATTTTGAAAAGTTCTTAGTAAGTGTTGGAATAATGTATACCTAAAATAAATAAAATAGAAAAAAAAGAAAAATATACTAAAAAAATCTCATTTTCGAGACTCGAACTGAAGACCAGCAAAACTAAGTGGCTCGTTCAGCCGATCCGGCCACGAAGCTTCGTACCCGGAGAGCGTCTGAATGGTCTAAGACTCTCATCAAGATTATAAACTAAAAGTTTTAACACGGTGACAATCTGGTCTAAAAGCATAATGATTTGAATAGGAATGAATTCTGCGCATGTGCGTGAACTTGACTACTAAAATTTCTCTTGAATATAGAAATATTTTGACATTAAATTTTATTTTAAAAGTTTAACATTTTGAAAAGTTCTTAGTAAGTAATGGAATAATGTATAAATAAAATAGAAAAAAAAAAGAAAAAAATATTAAGAAAATCTCATTTTCGAGACTCGAACTGAAGACCAGCAAAACTAAGGAGCTCGTTCAACCGATCTGGCCACGAAGTTTCGCACCCGAAGAGCGTCTGAATGGTCTAAGACTCTCATCAAGATTATAAAATAAAAGTTTTAACACGGTGTCAATCTGGTCTAAAAGCATAATGATTTGAATAGGAATGAATTCTGCGCATGTGCGAGAACTTGACTCCTAAAATTTCTCTTGAATATAGAAATATTTTGACATTAAATTTTATTTTAAAAGTTTAACATTTTGAAAAGTTCTTAGTAAGTGTTGGAATCATGTATACCTAAAATAAATAAAATAGAAAAAAAAAAGAAAAATATACTAAAAAAATCTCATTTTCGAGACTCGAACTGAAGACCAGCAAAACTAAGTGGCTCGTTCAGCCGATCCGGCCACGAAGCTTCGTACCCAGAGAGCGTCTGAATGGTCTAAGACTCTCATCAAGATTATAAACTAAAAGTTTTAACACGGTGACAATCTGGTCAAAATGCATAATGATTTGAATAGGAATGAATTCTGCGCATGTGCGTGAACTTGACTCCTAAAATTTCTCTTGAATATAGAAATATTTTGACATTAAATTTTATTTTAAAAGTTTAACATTTTTAAAAGTTCTTAGTAAGTAATGGAATAATGTATAAATAAAATAGAAAAAAAAAAGAAAAAAATATTAAGAAAATCTCATTTTCGAGACTCGAACTGAAGACCAGCAAAACTAAGGTGCTCGTTCAACCGATCTGGCCACGAAGCTTCGTACCCGGAGAGCGTCTGAATGGTCTAAGACTCTCATCAAGATTATAAAATAAAAGTTTTAACACGGTGTCAATCTGGTCTAAAAACATAATGATTTGAATAGGAATGAATTCTGCGCATGTGCGAGAACTTGACTCCTAAAATTTCTCTTGAATATAGAAATATTTTGACATTAAATTTTATTTTAAAAGTTTAGCATTTTGAAAAGTTCTTAGTAAGTGTTGGAATAATGTATACCTAAAATAAATAAAATAGAAAAAAAAGAAAAATATACTAAAAAAATCTCATTTTCGAGACTCGAACTGAAGACCAGCAAAACTAAGTGGCTCGTTCAGCCGATTCGGCCACGAAGCTTCGTACCCGGAGAGCGTCTGATTGGCCTAAGACTCTCATTAAGATTATAAACTAAAAGTTTTAACACGGTGTCATTCTGGTCTAAAATCATAATGCTTTGGATAGGAATGAATTCTGTGCATGTGCGTGAACTTGACTCCTAAAATTTCTCTTGAATATAGAAATATTTTGACATTAAATTTTATTTTAAAAGTTTAACATTTTGAAAAGTTCTTAGTAAGTGTTGGAATAATGTATACCTAAAATAAATAAAATAGAAAAAAAAGAAAAATATACTAAAAAAATCTCATTTTCGAGACTCGAACTGAAGACCAGCAAAACTAAGTGGCTCGTTCAGCCGATCCGGCCACGAAGCTTCGTACCCGGAGAGCGTCTGAATGGTCTAAGACTCTCATCAAGATTATAAACTAAAAGTTTTAACACGGTGACAATCTGGTCTAAAAGCATAATGATTTGAATAGGAATGAATTCTGCGCATGTGCGTGAACTTGACTACTAAAATTTCTCTTGAATATAGAAATATTTTGACATTAAATTTTATTTTAAAAGTTTAACATTTTGAAAAGTTCTTAGTAAGTAATGGAATAATGTATAAATAAAATAGAAAAAAAAAAGAAAAAAATATTAAGAAAATCTCATTTTCGAGACTCGAACTGAAGACCAGCAAAACTAAGGAGCTCGTTCAACCGATCTGGCCACGAAGTTTCGCACCCGAAGAGCGTCTGAATGGTCTAAGACTCTCATCAAGATTATAAAATAAAAGTTTTAACACGGTGTCAATCTGGTCTAAAAGCATAATGATTTGAATAGGAATGAATTCTGCGCATGTGCGAGAACTTGACTCCTAAAATTTCTCTTGAATATAGAAATATTTTGACATTAAATTTTATTTTAAAAGTTTAACATTTTGAAAAGTTCTTAGTAAGTGTTGGAATCATGTATACCTAAAATAAATAAAATAGAAAAAAAAAAGAAAAATATACTAAAAAAATCTCATTTTCGAGACTCGAACTGAAGACCAGCAAAACTAAGTGGCTCGTTCAGCCGATCCGGCCACGAAGCTTCGTACCCAGAGAGCGTCTGAATGGTCTAAGACTCTCATCAAGATTATAAACTAAAAGTTTTAACACGGTGACAATCTGGTCAAAATGCATAATGATTTGAATAGGAATGAATTCTGCGCATGTGCGTGAACTTGACTCCTAAAATTTCTCTTGAATATAGAAATATTTTGACATTAAATTTTATTTTAAAAGTTTAACATTTTTAAAAGTTCTTAGTAAGTAATGGAATAATGTATAAATAAAATAGAAAAAAAAAAGAAAAAAATATTAAGAAAATCTCATTTTCGAGACTCGAACTGAAGACCAGCAAAACTAAGGTGCTCGTTCAACCGATCTGGCCACGAAGTTTCGTACCCGAAGAGCGTCTGAATGGTCTAAGACTCTCATCAAGATTATAAAATAAAAGTTTTAACACGGTGTCAATCTGGTCTAAAAGCATAATGATTTGAATAGAAATGAATTCTGCGCATGTGCGAGAACTTGACTCCTAAAATTTCTCTTGAATATAGAAATATTTTGACATTAAATTTTATTTTAAAAGTTTAACATTTTGAAAAGTTCTTAGTAAGTGTTGGAATAATGTATACCTAAAATAAATAAAATAGAAAAAAAAAGAAAAATATACTAAAAAAATCTCATTTTCTAGACTCGAACTGATGTCCAGCAAAACTAAGCGGCTCTTTCTGCCGATCAGGCCACGAAGCTTCGTACCCGGAGAGCGTCTGAATGGCCTAAGACTCTCATTAAGATTATAAACTAAAAGTTTTAACACGGTGTCATTCTGGTCTAAAATCATAATGCTTTGGATAGGAATGAATTCTGCGCATGTGCGTGAACTTGACTCCTAAAATTTCTCTTGAATATAGAAATATTTTGACATTAAATTTTATTTTAAAAGTTTAACATTTTGAAAAGTTCTTAGTAAGTGTTGGAATAATGTATACCTAAAATAAATAAAATAGAGAAAAAAAAGAAAAATATACTAAAAAAATCTCATTTTCTAGACTCGAACTGATGTCCAGCAAAACTAAACGGCTCGTTCTGCCGATCAGGCCACGAAGCTTGATACCCGGAGAGCGTCTGAATGGCCTAAGACTCTCATTAAGATTATAAACTAAAAGTTTTAACACGGTGTCATTCTGGTCTAAAATCATAATGCTTTGGATAAGAATGAATTCTGCGCATGTGCGTGAACTTGACTTCTAAAATTTCTCTTGAATATAGAAATATTTTGACATTAAATTTTATTTTAAAAGTTTAACATTTTGAAACGTTCTTAGTAAGTGTTGGAATAATGTATACCTAAAATAAATAAAATAGAAAAAAAAGAAAAATATACTAAAAAAATCTCATTTTCTAGACTCGAACTGATGTCCAGCAAAACTAAACGGCTCTTTCGTCCGATCAGGCCACGAAGCTTCGTACCCGTAGAGCGTCTGAATGGCCTAAGACTCTCATTAAGATTATAAACTAAAAGTTTTAACACGGTGTCATTCTGGTCTGAAATCATAATGCTTTGGATAGGAATGAATTCTGCGCATGTGCGTGAACTTGACTCCTAAAATTTCTCTTGAATATAGAAATATTTTGACATTAAATTTTATTTTAAAAGTTTAACATTTTGAAAAGTTCTAGTAAGTGTTGGAATAATGTATACCTAAAATAAATAAAATAGAAAAAAAAAAGAAAAATATACTAAAAAAATCTCATTTTCGAGACTCGAACTGATGTCCAGCAAAACTAAACGGCTCGTTCTGCCGATCAGGCCACGATGCTTGATACCCGGAGAGCGTCTGAATGGCCTAAGACTCTTATTAAGATTATAAACTAAAAGTTTTAACACGGTGTCATTCTGGTCTAAAATCATAATGCTTTGGATAGGAATGAATTCTGCGCATGTGCGTGAACTTGACTCCTAAAATTTCTCTTGAATATAGAAATATTTTGACATTAAATTTTATTTTAAAAGTTTAACATTTTGAAAATTTCTTAGTAATTGTTGGAATAATGTATACCTAAAATAAATAAAATAGAAAAAAAAAGAAATATATACTAAAGAAAATCTCATTTTCGAGACTCGAACTGATGTCCAGCAAAACTAAACGGCTCGTTCTGCCGATCAGGCCACGAAGCTTCGTACCTGGAGAGCGTCTGAATGGCCTAAGACTCTCATTATGAATATAAACTAAAAGTTTTAACACGGTGTCATTCTGGTCTAAAATCATAATGCTTTGGATAGGAATGAATTCTGCGCATGTGCGTGAACTTGACTCCTAAAATTTCTCTTGAATATAGAAATATTTTGACATTAAATTTTATTTTAAAAGTTTAACATTTTGAAAAGTTCTTAGTAAGTGTTGGAATAATGTATACCTAAAATAAATAAAATAGAAAAAAAAAAGAAAAATATACTAAAAAAATCTCATTTTCGAGACTCGAACTGAAGACCAGCAAAACTAAGTGGCTCGTTCAGCCGATCTGGCCACGAAGCTTCGTACCCGGAGACCGTCTGAATGGTCTAAGACTCTCATCAAGATTATAAAATAAAAGTTTTAACACGGTGTCAATCTGGTCTAAAAGCATAATGATTTGAATAGGAATGAATTCTGCGCATGTGCGTGAACTTGACTCCTAAAATTTCTCTTGAATATAGAAATATTTTGACATTAAATTTTATTTTAAATGTTTAACATTTTGAAAAGTTCTTAGTAAGTGTTGGAATAATGTATACCTAAAATAAATAAAATAGAAAAAAAAATAAAAATATACTAAAAAAATCTCATTTTCTAGACTCGAACTGATGTCCAGCAAAACTAAACGGCTCTTTCTGCCGATCAGGCCACGAAGCTTCGTACCCGGAGAGCGTCTGAATGGCCTAAGACTCTCATTAAGATTATAAATTAAAAGTTTTAACACGGTGTCATTCTGGTCTAAAATCATAATGTTTGGATAGGAATGAATTCTGCGCATGTGCGTGAACTTGACTCCTAAAATTTCTCTTGAATATAGAAATATTTCGACATTAAATTTTATTTTAAAAGTTTAACATTTTGAAAAGTTCTTAGTAAGTGTTGGAATAATGTATACCTAAAATAAATAAAATAGAAAAAAAAAGAAAAATATACTAAAAAAATCTCATTTTTGAGACTCGAACTGATGTCCAGCAAAACTAAACGGCTCGTTCTGCCGATCAGGCCACGAAGCTTGATACCCGGAGAGCGTCTGAATGGCCTAAGACTCTCATTAAGATTATAAACTAAAAGTTTTAACACGGTGTCATTATGGTTTAAAATCATTAATGCTTTGGATAGGAATGAATTCTGCGCATGGGCGTGAATTGACTCCTAAAATTTCTCTTGAATATAGAAATATTTTGACATTAAATTGTATTTTAAAAGTTTAACATTTTGAAAAGTTCTTAGTAAGTGTTGGAATAATGTATACCTAAAATAAATAAAATAGAAAAAAAAAAAGAAAAATATACTAAAAAAATCTCATTTTCGAGACTCGAACTGATGTCCAGCAAAACTAAACGGCTCGTTCTGCCGATCAGGCCACGAAGCGTCGTCCCCGGAGAGCGTCTGAATGGCCTAAGACTCTCATCAAGATTATAAACTAAAAGTTTTAACACGGTGTCAATCTGGTCTAAAATCATAATGCTTTGGATAGGAATGAATTCTGCGCATATGCGTGAACTTGACTCCTAAAATTTCTCTTGAATATAGAAATATTTTGACATTAAATTTTATTTTAAAAGTTTAACATTTTGAAACGTTCTTAGTAATTGTTGGAATAATGTATACCTAAAATAAATAAAATAGAAAAAAAAAAGAAAAATATACTAAAAAAAATCTCATTTTCGAGACTCGAACTGATGTCCAGCAAAACTAAACGGCTCCTTCTGCCGATCAGGCCACGAAGCTTCGTACCCGGAGAGCGTCTGAATGGCCTAAGACTCTCATTAAGATTATAAACTAAAAGTTTTAACACGGTGTCATTCTGGTCTAAAATCATAATGCTTTGGATAGGAATGAATTCTGCGCATGTGCGTGAACTTGACTCCAAAAATTTCTCTTGAATATAGAAATATTTTGACATTAAATTTTATTTTAAAAGTTTAACATTTTCAAACGTTCTTAGTAATTGTTGGAATAATGTAAACCTAAAATAAATAAAATAGAAAAAAAAAAGAAAAATATACTAAAAAAAATCTCATTTTCGAGACTCGAACTGATGTCCAGCAAAACTAAACGGCACGTTCTGCCGATCAGGCCACGAAGCTTCGTACCCGGAGAGCGTCTGAATGGCCTAAGACTCTCATTAAGATTATAAACTAAAAGTTTTAACACGGTGTCATTCTGGTCTAAAATCATAATGTTTTGGATAGGAATGAATTCTGCGCATGTGCGTGAACTTGACTCCTAAAATTTCTCTTGAATATAGAAATATTTTGACATTAAATTTTATTTTAAAAGTTTAACATTTTGAAAAGTTCTTAGTAAGTGTTGGAATAATGTATACCTAAAATAAATAAAATAGAAAAAAAAGAAAAATATACTAAAAAAATCTCATTTTCTAGACTCGAACTGATGTAAAGCAAAACTAAACGGCTCTTTCTGCCGATCAGGCCACGAAGCTTCGTACCCGGAGAGCGTCTGAATGGCCTAAGACTCTCATTAAGATTATAAACTAAAAGTTTTAACACGGTGTCATTCTGGTCTGAAATCATAATGCTTTGGATAGGAATGAATTCTGCGCATGTGCGTGAACTTGACTCCTAAAATTTTTCTTGAATATAGAAATATTTTGACATTAAATTTTATTTTAAAAGTTTAACATTTTGAAAAGTTCTAGTAAGTGTTGGAATAATGTATACCTAAAATAAATAAAATAGAAAAAAAAAAGAAAAATATACTAAAAAAATCTCATTTTCGAGACTCGAACTGATGTCCAGCAAAACTAAACGGCTCGTTCTGCCGATCAGGCCACGAAGCTTGATACCCGGAGAGCGTCTGAATGGCCTAAGACTCTCATTAAGATTATAAACTAAAAGTTTTAACACGGTGTCATTCTGGTCTAAAATCATAATGCTTTGGATAGGAATGAATTCTGCGCATGTGCGTGAATTGACTCCTAAAATTTCTCTTGAATATAGAAATATTTTGACATTAAATTGTATTTTAAAAGTTTAACATTTTGAAAAGTTCTTAGTAAGTGTTGGAATAATGTATACCTAAAATAAATAAAATAGAAAAAAAAAAAGAAAAATATACTAAAAAAATCTCATTTTCGAGACTCGAACTGATGTCCAGCAAAACTAAACGGCTCGTTCTGCCGATCAGGCCACGAAGCGTCGTCCCCGGAGAGCGTCTGAATGGCCTAAGACTCTCATCAAGATTATAAACTAAAAGTTTTAACACGGTGTCAATCTGGTCTAAAATCATAATGCTTTGGATAGGAATGAATTCTGCGCATATGCGTGAACTTGACTCCTAAAATTTCTCTTGAATATAGAAATATTTTGACATTAAATTTTATTTTAAAAGTTTAACATTTTGAAACGTTCTTAGTAATTGTTGGAATAATGTATACCTAAAATAAATAAAATAGAAAAAAAAAAGAAAAATATACTAAAAAAAATCTCATTTTCGAGACTCAAACTGATGTCCAGCAAAACTAAACGGCTCCTTCTGCCGATCAGGCCACGAAGCTTCGTACCCGGAGAGCGTCTGAATGGCCTAAGACTCTCATTAAGATTATAAACTAAAAGTTTTAACACGGTGTCATTCTGGTCTAAAATCATAATGCTTTGGATAGGAATGAATTCTGCGCATGTGCGTGAACTTGACTCCAAAAATTTCTCTTGAATATAGAAATATTTTGACATTAAATTTTATTTTAAAAGTTTAACATTTTCAAACGTTCTTAGTAATTGTTGGAATAATGTATACCTAAAATAAATAAAATAGAAAAAAAAAAGAAAAATATACTAAAAAAATCTCATTTTCGAGACTCGAACTGATGTCCAGCAAAACTAAACGGCTCGTTCTGCCGATCAGGCCACGAAGCTTGATACCCGGAGAGCGTCTGAATGGCCTAAGACTCTCATTAAGATTATAAACTAAAAGTTTTAACACGGTGTCATTCTGGTCTAAAATCATAATGCTTTGGATAGGAATGAATTCTGCGCATGTGCGTGAACTTGACTCCTAAAATTTCTCTTGAATATAGAAATATTTTGACATTAAATTGTATTTTAAAAGTTTAACATTTTGAAAAGTTCTTAGTAAGTGTTGGAATAATGTATACCTAAAATAAATAAAATAGAAAAAAAAAAGAAAAATATACTAAAAAAATCTCATTTTCGAGACTCGAACTGATGTCCAGCAAAACTAAACGGCTCGTTCTGCCGATCAGGCCACGAAGCGTCGTCCCCGGAGAGCGTCTGAATGGCCTAAGACTCTCATCAAGATTATAAACTAAAAGTTTTAACACGGTGTCAATCTGGTCTAAAATCATAATGCTTTGGATAGGAATGAATTCTGCGCATATGCGTGAACTTGACTCCTAAAATTTCTCTTGAATATAGAAATATTTTGACATTAAATTTTATTTTAAAAGTTTAACATTTTGAAACGTTCTTAGTAATTGTTGGAATAATGTATACCTAAAATAAATAAAATAGAAAAAAAAAAGAAAAATATACTAAAAAAAATCTCATTTTCGAGACTCGAACTGATGTCCAGCAAAACTAAACGGCTCCTTCTGCCGATCAGGCCACGAAGCTTCGTACCCGGAGAGCGTCTGAATGGCCTAAGACTCTCATTAAGATTATAAACTAAAAGTTTTAACACGGTGTCATTCTGGTCTAAAATCATAATGCTTTGGATAGGAATGAATTCTGCGCATGTGCGTGAACTTGACTCCAAAAATTTCTCTTGAATATAGAAATATTTTGACATTAAATTTTATTTTAAAAGTTTAACATTTTCAAACGTTCTTAGTAATTGTTGGAATAATGTATACCTAAAATAAATAAAATAGAAAAAAAAAAGAAAAATATACTAAAAAAATCTCATTTTCGAGACTCGAACTGATGTCCAGCAAAACTAAACGGCTCGTTCTGCCGATCAGGCCACGAAGCTTGATACCCGGAGAGCGTCTGAATGGCCTAAGACTCTCATTAAGATTATAAACTAAAAGTTTTAACACGGTGTCATTCTGGTCTAAAATCATAATGCTTTGGATAGGAATGAATTCTGCGCATGTGCGTGAACTTGACTCCTAAAATTTCTCTTGAATATAGAAATATTTTGACATTAAATTTTATTTTAAAAGTTTAACATTTTGAAAAGTTCTTAGTAATTGTTGGAATAATGTATACCTAAAATAAATAAAATAGAAAAAAAAAAAGAAATATATACTAAAGAAAATCTCATTTTCGAGACTCGAACTGATGTCCAGCAAAACTAAACGGCTCGTTCTGCCGATCAGGCCACGAAGCTTCGTACCCGGAGAGCGTCTGAATGGCCTAAGACTCTCATTATGAATATAAACTAAAAGTTTTAACACGGTGTCATTCTGGTCTAAAATCATAATGCTTTCGATAGGAATGAATTCTGAGCATGTGCGTGAACTAGACTCCTAAAATTTCTATATAGAAATATTTTGACATTAAATTTTATTTTAAATATTTAACATTTTGAAAAGTTCTTAGTAAGTGTTGGAATAATGTATACCTAAAATAAATAAAATAGAAAAAAAAAAAGAAAAATATACTAAAAAAATCTCATTTTCGAGACTCGAACTGATGTCCAGCAAAACTAAACGGCTCGTTCTGCCGATCAGGCCACGAAGCTTGATACCCGGAGAGCGTCTGAATGGCCTAAGACTCTCATTAAGATTATAAACTAAAAGTTTTAACACGGTGTCATTATGGTCTAAAAACATAATGCTTTGGATAGGAATGAATTCTGCGCATGAGCGTGAATTGACTCCTAAAATTTCTCTTGAATATAGAAATATTTTGACATTAAATTGTATTTTAAATGTTTAACATTTTGAAAAGTTCTTAGTAAGTAATGGAATAATGTATAGCTAAAATAAATAAAATAGAAAAAAAAAAGAAAAATATACTAAAAAAATCTCATTTTCGAGACTCGAACTGATGTCCAGCAAAACTAAACGGCTCGTTCTGCCGATCAGGCCACGAAGCTTCGTACCCGGAGAGCGTCTGAATGAAGTAAGACTCTCATTAAGATTATAAACTAAAAGTTTTAACACGGTGTCATTATGGTCTAAAATCATAATGCTTTGGATAGGAATGAATTCTGCGCATGTGCGTGAACTTGACTCCTAAAATTTCTCTTGAATATAGAAATATTTTGACATTAAATTTTATTTTAAAAGTTTAACATTTTGAAAAGTTTTTAGTAAGTAATGGAATAATGTATAAATAAAATAAATAAAATAGAAAAAAAAAAGAAAAATATATTAAAAAAATCTCATTTTCGAGACTCGAACTGAAGACCAGCAAAACTAAGTGGCTCGTTTAACCGTTCTGGCCACGAAGTTTCGTACCCGGAGAGCGTCTGAATGGTCTAAGACTCTCATCAAGATTATAAACTAAAAGTTTTAACACGGTGTCATTCTGGTCTAAAATCATAATGCTTTGGATAGGAATGAATTCTGCGCATGTGCGTGAACTTGACTCCTAAAATTTCTCTTGAATATAGAAATATTTTGACATTAAATTGTATTTTAAAAGTTTAACATTTTGAAAAGTTCTTAGTAAGTGTTGGAATAATGTATACCTAAAATAAATAAAATAGAAAAAAAAAGAAAAATATACTAAAAAAATCTCATTTTCGAGACTCGAACTGATGTCCAGCAAAACTAAACGGCTCGTTCTGCCGATCAGGCCACGAAGCTTCGTACCCGGAAGGCGTCTGAATGGCCTAAGACTCTCATCAAGATTATAAACTAAAAGTTTTAACACGGTGTCATTATGGTCTAAAATCATAATGCTTTGGATAGGAATGAATTCTGCGCATGTGCGTGAACTTGACTCCTAAAATTTCTCTTGAATATAGAAATATTTTGACATTAAATTTTATTTTAAAAGTTTAACATTTTGAAAAGTTCTTAGTAAGTAATGGAATAATGTATAAATAAAATAAATAAAATAGAAAAAAAAAAGAAAAATATATTAAAAAAATCTGATTTTCGAGACTCGAACTGAAGACCAGCAAAACTAAGTGGCTCGTTTAACCGTTCTGGCCACGAAGTTTCGTACCCGGAGAGCGTCTGAATGGTCTAAGACTCTCATCAAGATTATAAACTAAAAGTTTTAACACGGTGTCATTCTGGTCTAAAATCATAATGCTTTGGATAGGAATGAATTCTGCGCATGTGCGTGAACTTGACTCCTAAAATTTCTCTTGAATATAGAAATATTTTGACATTAAATTGTATTTTAAAAGTTTAACATTTTGAAAAGTTCTTAGTAAGTGTTGGAATAATGTATACCTAAAATAAATAAAATAGAAAAAAAAAGAAAAATATACTAAAAAAATATCATTTTCGAGACTCGAACTGAAGACCAGCAAAACTAAACGGCTCGTTCTGCCGATCTGGCCACGAAGCTTCGTACCCGGAGAGCGTCTGAATGGCCTAAGACTCTCATCAAGATTATAAACTAAAAGTTTTAACACGGTGTCATTCTGGTCTAAAATCATAATGCTTTGGATAGGAATGAATTTTGCGCATGTGCGTGAACTTGACTCCTAAAATTTCTCTTGAATATAGAAATATTTTGACATTAAATTTTATTTTAAAAGTTTAACATTTTGAAAAGTTCTTAGTAAGTGTTGGAATAATGTATACCTAAAATGAATAAAATAGAAAAAAAAAGAAAAATATACTAAAAAAATCTCATTTTCGAGACTCGAACTGATGTCCAGCAAAACTAAACGGCTCGTTCTGCCGATCAGGCCACGAAGCTTCGTACCCGGAGAGCGTCTGAATGGCGTAAGACTCTCATTAAGATTATAAACTAAAAGTTTTAACACGGTGTCATTCTTGTCTAAAATCATAATGCTTTGGATAGGAATGAATTCTGCGCATGTGCGTGAACTTGACTCCTAAAATTTCTCTTGAATATAGAAATATTTTGACATTAAATTGTATTTTAAAAGTTTAACATTTTGAAAAGTTCTTAGTAAGTGTTGGAATAATGTATACCTAAAATAAATAAAATAGAAAAAAAAAGAAAAATATACTAAAAAAATCTCATTTTCGAGACTCGAACTGATGTCCAGCAAAACTAAACGGCTCTTTCTGCCGATCAGGCCACGAAGCTTCGTAGCCGGAGAGCGTCTGAATGGCCTAAGACTCTCATTAAGATTATAAACTAAAAGTTTTAACACGGTGTCATTCTGGTCTAAAATGATAATGCTTTGGATAGGAATGAATTCTGCGCATGTGCGTGAACTTGACTCCTAAAATTTCTCTTTAATATAGAAATATTTTGACATTAAATTTTATTTTAAAAGTTTAACATTTTGAAATGTTCTTAGTAAGTAATGGAATAATGTATAAATAAAATAGAAAAAAAAAGAAAAATATACTAAAAAAATATCATTTTCGAGACTCGAACTGAAGACCAGCAAAACTAAGTGGCTCGTTCTGCCGATCAGGCCACGAAGCTTCGTACCCGGAGAGCGTCTGAATGGTCTAAGACTCTCATCAAGATTATAAACTAAAAGTTTTAACACGGTGTCATTCTGGTCTAAAATCATAATGCTTTGGATAGGAATGAATTCTGCGCATGTGCGTGAACTTGACTCCTAAAATTTCTCTTGAATATAGAAATATTTTGACATTAAATTTTATTTTAAAAGTTTAACATTTTGAAAAGTTCTTAGTAAGTGTTGGAATAATGTATACCTAAAATGAATAAAATAGAAAAAAAAAAGAAAAATATACTAAAAAAATCTCATTTTCGAGACTCGAACTGATGTCCAGCAAAACTAAACGGCTCGTTCTGCCGATCAGGCCACGAAGCTTCGTACCCGGAGAGCGTCTGAATGGCGTAAGACTCTCATTAAGATTATAAACTAAAAGTTTTAACACGGTGTCATTCTTGTCTAAAATCATAATGCTTTGGATAGGAATGAATTCTGCGCATGTGCGTGAACTTGACTCCTAAAATTTCTCTTGAATATAGAAATATTTTGACATTAAATTTTATTTTAAAAGTTTAACATTTTGAAAAGTTCTTAGTAAGTAATGGAATAATGTATAAATAAAATAGAAAAAAAAAGAAAAATATACTAAAAAAATATCATTTTCGAGACTCGAACTGAAGACCAGCAAAACTAAGTGGCTCGTTCAACCGATCTGGCCACGAAGCTTCGTACCCGGAGAGCGTCTGAATGGTCTAAGACTCTCATCAAGATTATAAACTAAAAGTTTTAACACGGTGTCATTCTGGTCTAAAATCATAATGCTTTGGATAGGAATGAATTCTGCGCATGTGCGTGAACTTGACTCCTAAAATTTCTCTTGAATATAGAAATATTTTGACATTAAATTTTATTTTAAAAGTTTAACATTTTGAAAAGTTCTTAGTAAGTGTTGGAATAATGTATACCTAAAATGAATAAAATAGAAAAAAAAAAAAGAAAAATATACTAAAAAAATCTCATTTTCGAGACTCGAACTGATGTCCAGCAAAACTAAACGGCTCGTTCTGCCGATCAGGCCACGAAGCTTCGTACCCGGAGAGCGTCTGAATGGCGTAAGACTCTCATTAAGATTATAAACTAAAAGTTTTAACACGGTGTCATTCTTGTCTAAAATCATAATGCTTTGGATAGGAATGAATTCTGCGCATGTGCGTGAACCTGACTCCTAAAATTTCTCTTGAATATAGAAATATTTTGACATTAAATTGTATTTTAAAAGTTTAACATTTTGAAAAGTTCTTAGTAAGTGTTGGAATAATGTATACCTAAAATAAATAAAATAGAAAAAAAAAGAAAAATATACTAAAAAAATCTCATTTTCGAGACTCGAACTGATGTCCAGCAAAACTAAACGGCTCGTTCTGCCGATCAGGCCACGAAGCTTCGTACCCGGAGAGCGTCTGAATGGCCTAAGACTCTCATCAAGATTATAAACTAAAAGTTTTAACACGGTGTCATTCTGGTCTAAAATCATAATGCTTTGGATAGGAATGAATTCTGCGCATGTGCGTGAACTTGACTCCTAAAATTTCTCTTGAATATAGAAATATTTTGACATTAAATTTTATTTTAAAAGTTTAACATTTTGAAAAGTTCTTAGTAAGTAATGGAATAATGTATAAATAAAATAAATAAAATAGAAAAAAAAAAGGAAAAAATACTCAAAAAACCTCATTTTCGAGACTCGAACTGATGTCCAGCAAAACTAAACGGCTCTTTCTGCCGATCAGGCCACGAAGCTTCGTAGCCGGAGAGCGTCTGAATGGCCTAAGACTCTCATTAAGATTATAAACTAAAAGTTTTAACACGGTGTCATTCTGGTCTAAAATCATAATGCTTTGGATAGGAATGAATTCTGCGCATGTGCGTGAACTTGACTCCTAAAATTTCTCTTGAATATAGAAATATTTTGACATTAAATTTTATTTTAAAAGTTTAACATTTTGAAAAGTTCTTAGTAAGTAATGGAATAATGTATAAATAAAATAGAAAAAAAAAGAAAAATATACTAAAAAAATATCATTTTCGAGACTCGAACTGAAGACCAGCAAAACTAAGTG
The DNA here is from genome assembly GCF_947563725.1 of Argiope bruennichi. Taxonomy (NCBI): domain Eukaryota; kingdom Metazoa; phylum Arthropoda; class Arachnida; order Araneae; family Araneidae; genus Argiope; species Argiope bruennichi. The sequence continues at coordinate 100,480,016 of NC_079157.1, forward strand.
GCTCGTTCAACCGATCTGGCCACGAAGCTTCGTACCCGGAGAGCGTCTGAATGGTCTAAGACTCTCATCAAGATTATAAACTAAAAGTTTTAACACGGTGTCATTCTGGTCTAAAATCATAATGCTTTGGATAGGAATGAATTCTGCGCATGTGCGTGAACTTGACTCCTAAAATTTCTCTTGAATATAGAAATATTTTGACATTAAATTTTATTTTAAAAGTTTAACATTTTGAAAAGTTCTTAGTAAGTGTTGGAATAATGTATACCTAAAATGAATAAAATAGAAAAAAAAAAGAAAAATATACTAAAAAAATCTCATTTTCGAGACTCGAACTGATGTCCAGCAAAACTAAACGGCTCGTTCTGCCGATCAGGCCACGAAGCTTCGTACCCGGAGAGCGTCTGAATGGCGTAAGACTCTCATTAAGATTATAAACTAAAAGTTTTAACACGGTGTCATTCTTGTCTAAAATCATAATGCTTTGGATAGGAATGAATTCTGCGCATGTGCGTGAACTTGACTCCTAAAATTTCTCTTGAATATAGAAATATTTTGACATTAAATTGTATTTTAAAAGTTTAACATTTTGAAAAGTTCTTAGTAAGTGTTGGAATAATGTATACCTAAAATAAATAAAATAGAAAAAAAAAGAAAAATATACTAAAAAAATCTCATTTTCGAGACTCGAACTGATGTCCAGCAAAACTAAACGGCTCGTTCTGCCGATCAGGCCACGAAGCTTCGTACCCGGAGAGCGTCTGAATGGCCTAAGACTCTCATCAAGATTATAAACTAAAAGTTTTAACACGGTGTCATTCTGGTCTAAAATCATAATGCTTTGGATAGGAATGAATTCTGCGCATGTGCGTGAACTTGACTCCTAAAATTTCTCTTGAATATAGAAATATTTTGACATTAAATTTTATTTTAAAAGTTTAACATTTTGAAAAGTTCTTAGTAAGTAATGGAATAATGTATAAATAAAATAAATAAAATAGAAAAAAAAAAGGAAAAAATACTCAAAAAACCTCATTTTCGAGACTCGAACTGATGTCCAGCAAAACTAAACGGCTCTTTCTGCCGATCAGGCCACGAAGCTTCGTAGCCGGAGAGCGTCTGAATGGCCTAAGACTCTCATTAAGATTATAAACTAAAAGTTTTAACACGGTGTCATTCTGGTCTAAAATGATAATGCTTTGGATAGGAATGAATTCTGCGCATGTGCGTGAACTTGACTCCTAAAATTTCTCTTTACTATAGAAATATTTTGACATTAAATTTTATTTTAAAAGTTTAACATTTTGAAATGTTCTTAGTAAGTAATGGAATAATGTATAAATAAAATAGAAAAAAAAAGAAAAATATACTAAAAAAATATCATTTTCGAGACTCGAACTGAAGACCAGCAAAACTAAGTGGCTCGTTCAACCGATCTGGCCACGAAGCTTCGTACCCGGAGAGCGTCTGAATGGTCTAAGACTCTCATCAAGATTATAAACTAAAAGTTTTAACACGGTGTCATTCTGGTCTAAAATCATAATGCTTTGGATAGGAATGAATTCTGCGCATGTGCGTGAACTTGACTCCTAAAATTTCTCTTGAATATAGAAATATTTTGACATTAAATTTTATTTTAAAAGTTTAACATTTTGAAAAGTTCTTAGTAAGTGTTGGAATAATGTATACCTAAAATGAATAAAATAGAAAAAAAAAAGAAAAATATACTAAAAAAATCTCATTTTCGAGACTCGAACTGATGTCCAGCAAAACTAAACGGCTCGTTCTGCCGATCAGGCCACGAAGCTTCGTACCCGGAGAGCGTCTGAATGGCGTAAGACTCTCATTAAGATTATAAACTAAAAGTTTTAACACGGTGTCATTCTTGTCTAAAATCATAATGCTTTGGATAGGAATGAATTCTGCGCATGTGCGTGAACTTGACTCCTAAAATTTCTCTTGAATATAGAAATATTTTGACATTAAATTTTATTTTAAAAGTTTAACATTTTGAAAAGTTCTTAGTAAGTAATGGAATAATGTATAAATAAAATAGGAAAAAAAAGAAAAATATATTAAAAAAATCTCATTTTCGAGACTCGAACTGAAGACCAGCAAAACTAAGTGGCTCGTTCAACCGATCTGGCCACGAAGCTTCGTACCCGGAGAGCGTCTGAATGGTCTAAGACTCTCATCAAGATTATAAACTAAAAGTTTTAACACGGTGTCATTCTGGTCTAAAATCATAATGCTTTGGATAGGAATGAATTCTGCGCATGTGCGTGAACTTGACTCCTAAAATTTCTCTTGAATATAGAAATATTTTGACATTAAATTTTATTTTAAAAGTTTAACATTTTGAAAAGTTCTTAGTAAGTGTTGGAATAATGTATACCTAAAATGAATAAAATAGAAAAAAAAAAGAAAAATATACTAAAAAAATCTCATTTTCGAGACTCGAACTGATGTCCAGCAAAACTAAACGGCTCGTTCTGCCGATCAGGCCACGAAGCTTCGTACCCGGAGAGCGTCTGAATGGCGTAAGACTCTCATTAAGATTATAAACTAAAAGTTTTAACACGGTGTCATTCTTGTCTAAAATCATAATGCTTTGGATAGGAATGAATTCTGCGCATGTGCGTGAACTTGACTCCTAAAATTTCTCTTGAATATAGAAATATATTGACATTAAATTTTATTTTAAAAGTTTAACATTTTGAAAAGTTCTTAGTAAGTAATGGAATAATGTATAAATAAAATAGAAAGAAAAAGAAAAATATACTAAAAAAATATCATTTTCGAGACTCGAACTGAAGACCAGCAAAACTAAGTGGCTCGTTCAACCGATCTGGCCACGAAGCTTCGTACCCGGAGAGCGTCTGAATGGTCTAAGACTCTCATCAAGATTATAAACTAAAAGTTTTAACACGGTGTCATTCTGGTCTAAAATCATAATGCTTTGGATAGGAATGAATTCTGCGCATGTGCGTGAACTTGACTCCTAAAATTTCTCTTGAATATAGAAATATTTTGACATTAAATTTTATTTTAAAAGTTTAACATTTTGAAAAGTTCTTAGTAAGTGTTGGAATAATGTATACCTAAAATGAATAAAATAGAAAAAAAAAAGAAAAATATACTAAAAAAATCTCATTTTCGAGACTCGAACTGATGTCCAGCAAAACTAAACGGCTCGTTCTGCCGATCCGGCCACGAAGCTTCGTACCCGGAGAGCGTCTGAATGGCGTAAGACTCTCATTAAGATTATAAACTAAAAGTTTTAACACGGTGTCATTCTTGTCTAAAATCATAATGCTTTGGATAGGAATGAATTCTGCGCATGTGCGTGAACTTGACTCCTAAAATTTCTCTTGAATATAGAAATATTTTGACATTAAATTGTATTTTAAAAGTTTAACATTTTGAAAAGTTCTTAGTAAGTGTTGGAATAATGTATACCTAAAATAAATAAAATAGAAAAAAGAAAAGAAAAATATACAAAAAAAATCTCATTTTCGAGACTCGAACTGAAGACCAGCAAAACTAAGTGGCTCGTTCAGCCGATCCGGCCAAGAAGCTTCGTACCCGGAGAGCGTCTGAATGGCCTAAGACTCTCATTAAGATTATAAACTAAAAGTTTTAACACGGTGTCATTCTGGTCTAAAATCATAATGCTTTGGATAGGAATGAATTCTGCGCATGTGCGTGAACTTGACTCCTAAAATTTCTCTTGAATATAGAAATATTTTGACATTAAATTTTATTTTAAAAGTTTAACATTTTGAAAAGTTCTTAGTAAGTAATGGAATAATGTATAAATAAAATAGAAAAAAAAAGAAAAATATACTAAAAAAATATCATTTTCGAGACTCGAACTGAAGACCAGCAAAACTAAGTGGCTCGTTCAACCGATCTGGCCACGAAGCTTCGTACCCGGAGAGCGTCTGAATGGTCTAAGACTCTCATCAAGATTATAAACTAAAAGTTTTAACACGGTGTCATTCTGGTCTAAAATCATAATGCTTTGGATAGGAATGAATTCTGCGCATGTGCGTGAACTTGACTCCTAAAATTTCTCTTGAATATAGAAATATTTTGACATTAAATTTTATTTTAAAAGTTTAACATTTTGAAAAGTTCTTAGTAAGTGTTGGAATAATGTATACCTAAAATGAATAAAATAGAAAAAAAAAAGAAAAATATACTAAAAAAATCTCATTTTCGAGACTCGAACTGATGTCCAGCAAAACTAAACGGCTCGTTCTGCCGATCAGGCCACGAAGCTTCGTACCCGGAGAGCGTCTGAATGGCGTAAGACTCTCATTAAGATTATAAACTAAAAGTTTTAACACGGTGTCATTCTTGTCTAAAATCATAATGCTTTGGATAGGAATGAATTCTGCGCATGTGCGTGAACTTGACTCCTAAAATTTCTCTTGAATATAGAAATATTTTGACATTAAATTTTATTTTAAAAGTTTAACATTTTGAAAAGTTCTTAGTAAGTAATGGAATAATGTATAAATAAAATAGGAAAAAAAAGAAAAATATATTAAAAAAATCTCATTTTCGAGACTCGAACTGAAGACCAGCAAAACTAAGTGGCTCGTTTAACCGTTCTGGCCACGAAGTTTCGTACCCGGAGAGCGTCTGAATGGTCTAAGACTCTCATCAAGATTATAAACTAAAAGTTTTAACACGGTGTCATTCAGGTCTAAAATCATAATGCTTTGGATAGGAATGAATTCTGCGCATGTGCGTGAACTTGACTCCTAAAATTTCTCTTGAATATAGAAATATTTTGACATTCAATTTTATTTTAAAAGTTTAACATTTTGAAAAGTTCTTAGTAAGTGTTGGAATAATGTATAAATAAAATAAATAAAATAGAAAAAAAAAGAAAAAAATACTAAAAAAATCTCATTTTCGAGACTCGAACTGATGTCCAGCAAAACTAAACGGCTCGTTCTGCCGATCAGGCCACGAAGCTTCGTACCCGGAGAGCGTCTGAATGGCCTAAGACTCTCATCAAGATTATAAACTAAAAGTTTTAACACGGTGTCATTCTGGTCTAAAATCATAATGCTTTGGATAGGAATGAATTCTGCGCATGTGCGTGAACTTGACTCCTAAAATTTCTCTTGAATATAGAAATATTTTGACATTAAATTTTATTTTAAAAGTTTAACATTTTGAAAAGTTCTTAGTAAGTAATGGAATAATGTATAAATAAAATAAATAAAATAGAAAAAAAAAAGGAAAAAATACTCAAAAAACCTCATTTTCGAGACTCGAACTGATGTCCAGCAAAACTAAACGGCTCTTTCTGCCGATCAGGCCACGAAGCTTCGTAGCCGGAGAGCGTCTGAATGGCCTAAGACTCTCATTAAGATTATAAACTAAAAGTTTTAACACGGTGTCATTCTGGTCTAAAATCATAATGCTTTGGATAGGAATGAATTCTGCGCATGTGCGTGAACTTGACTCCTAAAATTTCTCTTGAATATAGAAATATTTTGACATTAAATTGTATTTTAAAAGTTTAACATTTTGAAAAGTTCTTAGTAAGTGTTGGAATAATGTATACCTAAAATAAATAAAATAGAAAAAAGAAAAGAAAAATATACAAAAAAAATCTCATTTTCGAGACTCGAACTGAAGACCAGCAAAACTAAGTGGCTCGTTCAGCCGATCCGGCCAAGAAGCTTCGTACCCGGAGAGCGTCTGAATGGCCTAAGACTCTCATTAAGATTATAAACTAAAAGTTTTAACACGGTGTCATTCTGGTCTAAAATCATAATGCTTTGGATAGGAATGAATTCTGCGCATGTGCGTGAACTTGACTCCTAAAATTTCTCTTGAATATAGAAATATTTTGACATTAAATTTTATTTTAAAAGTTTAACATTTTGAAAAGTTCTTAGTAAGTAATGGAATAATGTATAAATAAAATAGAAAAAAAAAGAAAAATATACTAAAAAAATATCATTTTCGAGACTCGAACTGAAGACCAGCAAAACTAAGTGGCTCGTTCAACCGATCTGGCCACGAAGCTTCGTACCCGGAGAGCGTCTGAATGGTCTAAGACTCTCATCAAGATTATAAACTAAAAGTTTTAACACGGTGTCATTCTGGTCTAAAATCATAATGCTTTGGATAGGAATGAATTCTGCGCATGTGCGTGAACTTGACTCCTAAAATTTCTCTTGAATATAGAAATATTTTGACATTAAATTTTATTTTAAAAGTTTAACATTTTGAAAAGTTCTTAGTAAGTGTTGGAATAATGTATACCTAAAATGAATAAAATAGAAAAAAAAAAGAAAAATATACTAAAAAAATCTCATTTTCGAGACTCGAACTGATGTCCAGCAAAACTAAACGGCTCGTTCTGCCGATCAGGCCACGAAGCTTCGTACCCGGAGAGCGTCTGAATGGCGTAAGACTCTCATTAAGATTATAAACTAAAAGTTTTAACACGGTGTCATTCTTGTCTAAAATCATAATGCTTTGGATAGGAATGAATTCTGCGCATGTGCGTGAACTTGACTCCTAAAATTTCTCTTGAATATAGAAATATTTTGACATTAAATTTTATTTTAAAAGTTTAACATTTTGAAAAGTTCTTAGTAAGTAATGGAATAATGTATAAATAAAATAGGAAAAAAAAGAAAAATATATTAAAAAAATCTCATTTTCGAGACTCGAACTGAAGACCAGCAAAACTAAGTGGCTCGTTTAACCGTTCTGGCCACGAAGTTTCGTACCCGGAGAGCGTCTGAATGGTCTAAGACTCTCATCAAGATTATAAACTAAAAGTTTTAACACGGTGTCATTCAGGTCTAAAATCATAATGCTTTGGATAGGAATGAATTCTGCGCTTGTGCGTGAACTTGACTCCTAAAATTTCTCTTGAATATAGAAATATTTTGACATTCAATTTTATTTTAAAAGTTTAACATTTTGAAAAGTTCTTAGTAAGTGTTGGAATAATGTATAAATAAAATAAATAAAATAGAAAAAAAAAGAAAAAAATACTAAAAAAATCTCATTTTCGAGACTCGAACTGATGTCCAGCAAAACTAAACGGCTCGTTCTGCCGATCAGGCCACGAAGCTTCGTACCCGGAGAGCGTCTGAATGGCCTAAGACTCTCATCAAGATTATAAACTAAAAGTTTTAACACGGTGTCATTCTGGTCTAAAATCATAATGCTTTGGATAGGAATGAATTCTGCGCATGTGCGTGAACTTGACTCCTAAAATTTCTCTTGAATATAGAAATATTTTGACATTAAATTTTATTTTAAAAGTTTAACATTTTGAAAAGTTCTTAGTAAGTAATGGAATAATGTATAAATAAAATAAATAAAATAGAAAAAAAAAAGGAAAAAATACTCAAAAAACCTCATTTTCGAGACTCGAACTGATGTCCAGCAAAACTAAACGGCTCTTTCTGCCGATCAGGCCACGAAGCTTCGTAGCCGGAGAGCGTCTGAATGGCCTAAGACTCTCATTAAGATTATAAACTAAAAGTTTTAACACGGTGTCATTCTGGTCTAAAATCATAATGCTTTGGATAGGAATGAATTCTGCGCATGTGCGTGAACTTGACTCCTAAAATTTCTCTTGAATATAGAAATATTTTGACATTAAATTTTATTTTAAAAGTTTAACATTTTGAAAAGTTCTTAGTAAGTAATGGAATAATGTATAAATAAAATAAATAAAATAGAAAAAAAAAGAAAAATATATTAAAAAAATCTCATTTTCGAGACTCGAACTGAAGACCAACAAAACTAAGTGGCTCGTTTAACCGTTCGGGCCACGAAGTTTCGTACCCGGAGAGCGTCTGAATGGTCTAAGACTCTCATCAAGATTATAAACTAAAAGTTTTAACACGGTGTCATTCTGGTCTAAAATCATAATGCTTTGGATAGGAATGAATTCTGCGCATGTGCGTGAACTTGACTCCTAAAATTTCTCTTGAATATAGAAATATTTTGACATTCAATTTTATTTTAAAAGTTTAACATTTTGAAAAGTTCTTAGTAAGTGTTGGAATAATGTATAAATAAAATAGAAAAAAAAAGAAAAAAAAATACTAAAAAAATCTCATTTTCGAGACACGATCTGAAGACCAGCAAAACTAAATGGCTCGTTCAGCCGATCCGGCCACGAAGCTTCGTACCCGGAGAGCGTCTGAATGGCCTAAGACTCTCATTAAGATTATAGACTAAAAGTTTTAACACGGTGTCATTCTGGTCTAAAATCATAATGCTTTGGATAGGAATGAATTCTGCGCATGTGCGTGAACTTGACTCCTAAAACTTCTCTTGAATATAGAAATATTTTGACATTAAATTGTATTTTAAAAGTTTAACATTTTGAAAAGTTCTTAGTAAGTGTTGGAATAATGTATACCTAAAATAAATAAAATAGAAAAAAAAAGAAAAATATACTAAAAAAATCTCATTTTCGAGACTCGAACTGATGTCCAGCAAAATTAAACGGCTCGTTCTGCCGATCAGGCCACGAAGCTTCGTACCCGGAGAGCGTCTGAATGGCCTAAGACTCTCATTAAGATTATAAACTAAAAGTTTTAACACGGTGTCATTCTGGTCTAAAATCATAATGCTTTGGATAGGAATGAATTCTGCGCATGTGCGTGAACTTGACTCCTAAAATTTCTCTTGAATATAGAAATATTTTGACATTAAATTTTATTTTAAAAGTTTAACATTTTGAAAAGTTCTTAGTAAGTGTTGGAATAATGTATACCTAAAATAAATAAAATAGAAAAAAAAAGAATAATATACTAAAAAAATCTCATTTTCGAGACTCGAACTGAAGACCAGCAAAACTAAGTGGCTCTTTCAGCCGATCCGTCCACGAAGCTTCGTACCCGGAGAGCGTCTGAATGGTCTAAGACTCTCATCAAGATTATAAACTAAAAGTTTTAACACGGTGACAATCTGGTCTAAAATCATAATGCTTTGGATAGGAATGAATTCTGCGCATGTGCATGAACTTGACTCCTAAAATTTCTCTTGAATATAGAAATATTTTGACATTAAATTTTATTTTAAAAGTTTAACATTTTGAAAAGTTCTTAGTAAGTAATGGAATAATGTATAAATAAAATAAATAAAATAGAAAAAAAAAAAGAAAAAAATACTAAAAAAATCTCATTTTCGAGACTCGATCTGAAGACCAGCAAAACTAAGTGGCTCGTTCAGCCGATCCGGCCACGAAGCTTCGTACCCGGAGAGCGTCTGAATGGCCTAAGACTCTCATTAAGATTATAAACTAAAAGTTTTAACACGGTGTCATTCAGGTCTAAAATCATAATGCTTTGGATAGGAATGAATTCTGCGCATGTGCGTGAACTTGACTCCTAAAATTTCTCTTGAATATAGAAATATTTTGACATTCAATTTTATTTTAAAAGTTTAACATTTTGAAAAGTTCTTAGTAAGTGTTGGAATAATGTATAAATAAAATAAATAAAATAGAAAAAAAAAGAAAAAAATACTAAAAAAATCTCATTTTCGAGACACGATCTGAAGACCAGCAAAACTAAGTGGCTCGTTCAGCCGATCCGGCCACGAAGCTTCGTACCCGGAGAGCGTCTGAATGGCCTAAGACTCTCATTAAGATTATAGACTAAAAGTTTTAACACGGTGTCATTATGGTCTAAAATCATAATGCTTTGGATAGGAATGAATTCTGCGCATGAGCGTGAATTGACTCCTAAAATTTCTCTTGAATATAGAAATATTTTGACATTAAATTGTATTTTAAATGTTTAACATTTTGAAATGTTCTTAGCAAGTGTTGGAATAATGTATACCTAAAATAAATAAAATAGAAAAAAAAAGAAAAATATACTAAAAAAATCTCATTTTCGAGACTCGAACTGATGTCCAGCAAAACTAAACGGCTCGTTCTGCCGATCAGGCCACGAAGCTTCGTACCCGGAGAGCGTCTGAATGGCCTAAGACTCTCATCAAGATTATAAACTAAAAGTTTTAACACGGTGTCATTCTGGTCTAAAATCATAATGCTTTGGATAGGAATGAATTCTGCGCATGTGCGTGAACTTGACTCCTAAATTTCTCTTGAATATAGAAATATTTTGACATTAAATTTTATTTTAAAAGTTTAACATTTTGAAAAGTTCTTAGTAAGTAATGGAATAATGTATAAATAAAATAAATAAAATAGAAAAAAAAAAAGGAAAAAATACTCAAAAAACCTCATTTTCGAGACTCGAACTGATGTCCAGCAAAACTAAACGGCTCTTTCTGCCGATCAGGCCACGAAGCTTCGTAGCCGGAGAGCGTCTGAATGGCCTAAGACTCTCATTAAGATTATAAACTAAAAGTTTTAACACGGTGTCATTCTGGTCTAAAATCATAATGCTTTGGATAGGAATGAATTCTGCGCATGTGCGTGAACTTGACTCCTAAAATTTCTCTTGAATATAGAAATATTTTGACATTAAATTTTATTTTAAAAGTTTAACATTTTGAAAAGTTCTTAGTAAGTAATGGAATAATGTATAAATAAAATAAATAAAATAGAAAAAAAAAGAAAAATATATTAAAAAAATCTCATTTTCGAGACTCGAACTGAAGACCAACAAAACTAAGTGGCTCGTTTAACCGTTCGGGCCACGAAGTTTCGTACCCGGAGAGCGTCTGAATGGTCTAAGACTCTCATCAAGATTATAAACTAAAAGTTTTAACACGGTGTCATTCTGGTCTAAAATCATAATGCTTTGGATAGGAATGAATTCTGCGCATGTGCGTGAACTTGACTCCTAAAATTTCTCTTGAATATAGAAATATTTTGACATTCAATTTTATTTTAAAAGTTTAACATTTTGAAAAGTTCTTAGTAAGTGTTGGAATAATGTATAAATAAAATAGAAAAAAAAAGAAAAAAAATACTAAAAAAATCTCATTTTCGAGACACGATCTGAAGACCAGCAAAACTAAATGGCTCGTTCAGCCGATCCGGCCACGAAGCTTCGTACCCGGAGAGCGTCTGAATGGCCTAAGACTCTCATTAAGATTATAGACTAAAAGTTTTAACACGGTGTCATTCTGGTCTAAAATCATAATGCTTTGGATAGGAATGAATTCTGCGCATGTGCGTGAACTTGACTCCTAAAACTTCTCTTGAATATAGAAATATTTTGACATTAAATTGTATTTTAAAAGTTTAACATTTTGAAAAGTTCTTAGTAAGTGTTGGAATAATGTATACCTAAAATAAATAAAATAGAAAAAAAAAGAAAAATTTACTAAAAAAATCTCATTTTCGAGACTCGAACTGATGTCCAGCAAAATTAAACGGCTCGTTCTGCCGATCAGGCCACGAAGCTTCGTACCCGGAGAGCGTCTGAATGGCCTAAGACTCTCATTAAGATTATAAACTAAAAGTTTTAACACGGTGTCATTCTGGTCTAAAATCATAATGCTTTGGATAGGAATGAATTCTGCGCATGTGCGTGAACTTGACTCCTAAAATTTCTCTTGAATATAGAAATATTTTGACATTAAATTTTATTTTAAAAGTTTAACATTTTGAAAAGTTCTTAGTAAGTGTTGGAATAATGTATACCTAAAATAAATAAAATAGAAAAAAAAAGAATAATATACTAAAAAAATCTCATTTTCGAGACTCGAACTGAAGACCAGCAAAACTAAGTGGCTCTTTCAGCCGATCCGGCCACGAAGCTTCGTACCCGGAGAGCGTCTGAATGGCCTAAGACTCTCATTAAGATTATAGACTAAAAGTTTTAACACGGTGTCATTCTGGTCTAAAATCATAATGCTTTGGATAGGAATGAATTCTGCGCATGTGCCTGAACTTGACTCCTAAAATTTCTCTTGAATATAGAAATATTTTGACATTAAATTGTATTTTAAAAGTTTAACATTTTGAAAAGTTCTTAGTAAGTGTTGGAATAATGTATACCTAAAATAAATAAAATAGAAAAAAAAAGAAAAATATACTAAAAAAATCTCATTTTCGAGACTCGAACTGATGTCCAGCAAAATTAAACGGCTCGTTCTGCCGATCAGGCCACGAAGCTTCGTACCCGGAGAGCGTCTGAATGGCCTAAGACTCTCATTAAGATTATAAACTAAAAGTTTTAACACGGTGACAATCTGGTCTAAAATCATAACGCTTTGGATAGGAATGAATTCTGCGCATGTGCATGAACTTGACTCCTAAAATTTCTCTTGAATATAGAAATATTTTGACATTAAATTTTATTTTAAAAGTTTAACATTTTGAAAAGTTCTTAGTAAGTGTTGGAATAATGTATACCTAAAATAAATAAAATAGAAAAAAAAAAGAAAAATATACTAAAAAAATCTCATTTTCGAGAGACGAACTGATGTCCAGCAAAACTAAACGTCTCGTTCTGCCGATCAGGCCACGTAGCTTCGTACCCGGAGAGCGTCTGAATGGCCTAAGACTCTCATTAAGATTATAAACTAAAAGTTTTAACACGGTGTCATTATGGTCTAAAATCATAATGCTTTGGATAGGAATGAATTCTGCGCATGTGCGTGAACTTGACTCCTAAAATTTCTCTTGAATATAGAAATATTTTGACATTCAATTTTATTTTAAAAGTTTAACATTTTGAAAAGTTCTTAGTAAGTGTTGGAATAATGTATAAATAAAATAGAAAAAAAAAAGAAAAAAATACTAAAAAAATCTCATTTTCGAGACACGATCTGAAGACCAGCAAAACTAAATGGCTCGTTCAGCCGATCCGGCCACGAAGCTTCGTACCCGGAGAGCGTCTGAATGGCCTAAGACTCTCATTAAGATTATAGAATAAAAGTTTTAACACGGTGTCATTCTGGTCTAAAATCATAATGCTTTGGATAGGAATGAATTCTGCGCATGTGCGTGAACTTGACTCCTGAAACTTCTCTTGAATATAGAAATATTTTGACATTAAATTGTATTTTAAAAGTTTAACATTTTGAAAAGTTCTTAGTAAGTGTTGGAATAATGTATACCTAAAATAAATAAAATAGAAAAAAAAAGAAAAATATACTAAAAAAATCTCATTTTCGAGACTCGAACTGATGTCCAGCAAAATTAAACGGCTCGTTCTGCCGATCAGGCCACGAAGCTTCGTACCCGGAGAGCGTCTGAATGGCCTAAGACTCTCATTAAGATTATAAACTAAAAGTTTTAACACGGTGTCATTCTGGTCTAAAATCATAATGCTTTGGATAGGAATGAATTCTGCGCATGTGCGTGAACTTGACTCCTAAAATTTCTCTTGAATATAGAAATATTTTGACATTAAATTTTATTTTAAAAGTTTAACATTTTGAAAAGTTCTTAGTAAGTGTTGAAATAATGTATACCTAAAATAAATAAAATAGAAAAAAAAAGAATAATATACTAAAAAAATCTCATTTTCGAGACTCGAACTGAAGACCAGCAAAACTAAGTGGCTCTTTCAGCCGATCCGTCCACGAAGCTTCGTACCCGGAGAGCGTCTGAATGGTCTAAGACTCTCATCAAGATTATAAACTAAAAGTTTTAACACGGTGACAATCTGGTCCAAAATCATAATGCTTTGGATAGGAATGAATTCTGCGCATGTGCATGAACTTGACTCCTAAAATTTCTCTTGAATATAGAAATATTTTGACATTAAATTTTATTTTAAAAGTTTAACATTTTGAAAAGTTCTTAGTAAGTAATGGAATAATGTATAAATAAAATAAATAAAATAGAAAAAAAAAAGAAAAAAATACTAAAAAAATCTTATTTTCGAGACTCGATCTGAAGACCAGCAAAACTAAGTGACTCGTTCAGCCGATCCGGCCACGAAGCTTCGTACCCGGAGAGCGTCTGAATGGCCTAAGACTCTCATTAAGATTATAGACTAAAAGTTTTAACACGGTGTCATTCTGGTCTAAAATCATAATGCTTTGGATAGGAATGAATTCTGCGCATGTGCGTGAACTTGACTCCTAAAATTTCTCTTGAATATAGAAATATTTTGACATTAAATTGTATTTTAAAAGTTTAACATTTTGAAAAGTTCTTAGTAAGTGTTGGAATAATGTATACCTAAAATAAATAAAATAGAAAAAAAAAAGAAAAATATACTAAAAAAATCTCATTTTCGAGACTCGAACTGATGTCCAGCAAAATTAAACGGCTCGTTCTGCCGATCAGGCCACGAAGCTTCGTACCCGGAGAGCGTCTGAATGGCCTAAGACTCTCATTAAGATTATAAACTAAAAGTTTTAACACGGTGTCATTCTGGTCTAAAATCATAATGCTTTGGATAGGAATGAATTCTGCGCATGTGCGTGAACTTGACTCCTAAAATTTCTCTTGAATATAGAAATATTTTGACATTAAATTTTATTTTAAAAGTTTAACATTTTGAAAAGTTCTTAGTAAGTGTTGGAATAATGTATACCTAAAATAAATAAAATAGAAAAAAAAAGAAAAATATACTAAAAAAATCTCATTTTCGAGACTCGAACTGAAGACCAGCAAAACTAAGTGGCTCTTTCAGCCGATCCGTCAACGAAGCTTCGTACCCGGAGAGCGTCTGAATGGTCTAAGACTCTCATCAAGATTATAAACTAAAAGTTTTAACACGGTGACAATCTGGTCTAAAATCATAACGCTTTGGATAGGAATGAATTCTGCGCATGTGCATGAACTTGACTCCTAAAATTTCTCTTGAATATAGAAATATTTTGACATTAAATTTTATTTTAAAAGTTTAACATTTTGAAAAGTTCTTAGTAAGTGTTGGAATAATGTATACCTAAAATAAATAAAATAGAAAAAAAAAGAATAATATACTAAAAAAATCTCATTTTCGAGACTCGAACTGAAGACCAGCAAAACTAAGTGGCTCTTTCAGCCGATCCGTCCACGAAGCTTCGTACCCGGAGAGCGTCTGAATGGTCTAAGACTCTCATCAAGATTATAAACTAAAAGTTTTAACACGGTGACAATCTGGTCCAAAATCATAATGCTTTGGATAGGAATGAATTCTGCGCATGTGCATGAACTTGACTCCTAAAATTTCTCTTGAATATAGAAATATTTTGACATTAAATTTTATTTTAAAAGTTTAACATTTTGAAAAGTTCTTAGTAAGTAATGGAATAATGTATAAATAAAATAAATAAAATAGAAAAAAAAAAAGAAAAAAATACTAAAAAAATCTTATTTTCGAGACTCGATCTGAAGACCAGCAAAACTAAGTGGCTCGTTCAGCCGATCCGGCCACGAAGCTTCGTACCCGGAGAGCGTCTGAATGGCCTAAGACTCTCATTAAGATTATAGACTAAAAGTTTTAACACGGTGTCATTCTGGTCTAAAATCATAATGGTTTGGATAGGAATGAATTCTGCGCATGTGCGTGAACTTGACTCCTAAAATTTCTCTTGAATATAGAAATATTTTGACATTAAATTGTATTTTAAAAGTTTAACATTTTGAAAAGTTCTTAGTAAGTGTTGGAATAATGTATACCTAAAATAAATAAAATAGAAAAAAAAAAAGAAAAATATACTAAAAAAATCTCATTTTCGAGACTCGAACTGATGTCCAGCAAAATTAAACGGCTCGTTCTGCCGATCAGGCCACGAAGCTTCGTACCCGGAGAGCGTCTGAATGGCCTAAGACTCTCATTAAGATTATAAACTAAAAGTTTTAACACGGTGTCATTCTGGTCTAAAATCATAATGCTTTGGATAGGAATGAATTCTGCGCATGTGCGTGAACTTGACTCCTAAAATTTCTCTTGAATATAGAAATATTTTGACATTAAATTTTATTTTAAAAGTTTAACATTTTGAAAAGTTCTTAGTAAGTGTTGAAATAATGTATACCTAAAATAAATAAAATAGAAAAAAAAGAATAATATACTAAAAAAATCTCATTTTCGAGACTCGAACTGAAGACCAGCAAAACTAAGTGGCTCTTTCAGCCGATCCGTCCACGAAGCTTCGTACCCGGAGAGCGTCTGAATGGTCTAAGACTCTCATCAAGATTATAAACTAAAAGTTTTAACACGGTGACAATCTGGTCCAAAATCATAATGCTTTGGATAGGAATGAATTCTGCGCATGTGCATGAACTTGACTCCTAAAATTTCTCTTGAATATAGAAATATTTTGACATTAAATTTTATTTTAAAAGTTTAACATTTTGAAAAGTTCTTAGTAAGTAATGGAATAATGTATAAATAAAATAAATAAAATAGAAAAAAAAAAAGAAAAAAATACTAAAAAAATCTTATTTTCGAGACTCGATCTGAAGACCAGCAAAACTAAGTGACTCGTTCAGCCGATCCGGCCACGAAGCTTCGTACCCGGAGAGCGTCTGAATGGCCTAAGACTCTCATTAAGATTATAGACTAAAAGTTTTAACACGGTGTCATTCTGGTCTAAAATCATAATGCTTTGGATAGGAATGAATTCTGCGCATGTGCGTGAACTTGACTCCTAAAATTTCTCTTGAATATAGAAATATTTTGACATTAAATTGTATTTTAAAAGTTTAACATTTTGAAAAGTTCTTAGTAAGTGTTGGAATAATGTATACCTAAAATAAATAAAATAGAAAAAAAAAAGAAAAATATACTAAAAAAATCTCATTTTCGAGACTCGAACTGATGTCCAGCAAAATTAAACGGCTCGTTCTGCCGATCAGGCCACGAAGCTTCGTACCCGGAGAGCGTCTGAATGGCCTAAGACTCTCATTAAGATTATAAACTAAAAGTTTTAACACGGTGTCATTCTGGTCTAAAATCATAATGCTTTGGATAGGAATGAATTCTGCGCATGTGCGTGAACTTGACTCCTAAAATTTCTCTTGAATATAGAAATATTTTGACATTAAATTTTATTTTAAAAGTTTAACATTTTGAAAAGTTCTTAGTAAGTGTTGGAATAATGTATACCTAAAATAAATAAAATAGAAAAAAAAAGAAAAATATACTAAAAAAATCTCATTTTCGAGACTCGAACTGAAGACCAGCAAAACTAAGTGGCTCTTTCAGCCGATCCGTCAACGAAGCTTCGTACCCGGAGAGCGTCTGAATGGTCTAAGACTCTCATCAAGATTATAAACTAAAAGTTTTAACACGGTGACAATCTGGTCTAAAATCATAACGCTTTGGATAGGAATGAATTCTGCGCATGTGCATGAACTTGACTCCTAAAATTTCTCTTGAATATAGAAATATTTTGACATTAAATTTTATTTTAAAAGTTTAACATTTTGAAAAGTTCTTAGTAAGTGTTGGAATAATGTATACCTAAAATAAATAAAATAGAAAAAAAAAGAATAATATACTAAAAAAATCTCATTTTCGAGACTCGAACTGAAGACCAGCAAAACTAAGTGGCTCTTTCAGCCGATCCGTCCACGAAGCTTCGTACCCGGAGAGCGTCTGAATGGTCTAAGACTCTCATCAAGATTATAAACTAAAAGTTTTAACACGGTGACAATCTGGTCCAAAATCATAATGCTTTGGATAGGAATGAATTCTGCGCATGTGCATGAACTTGACTCCTAAAATTTCTCTTGAATATAGAAATATTTTGACATTAAATTTTATTTTAAAAGTTTAACATTTTGAAAAGTTCTTAGTAAGTAATGGAATAATGTATAAATAAAATAAATAAAATAGAAAAAAAAAAAAGAAAAAAATACTAAAAAAATCTTATTTTCGAGACTCGATCTGAAGACCAGCAAAACTAAGTGGCTCGTTCAGCCGATCCGGCCACGAAGCTTCGTACCCGGAGAGCGTCTGAATGGCCTAAGACTCTCATTAAGATTATAGACTAAAAGTTTTAACACGGTGTCATTCTGGTCTAAAATCATAATGGTTTGGATAGGAATGAATTCTGCGCATGTGCGTGAACTTGACTCCTAAAATTTCTCTTGAATATAGAAATATTTTGACATTAAATTGTATTTTAAAAGTTTAACATTTTGAAAAGTTCTTAGTAAGTGTTGGAATAATGTATACCTAAAATAAATAAAATAGAAAAAAAAAAAGAAAAATATACTAAAAAAATCTCATTTTCGAGACTCGAACTGATGTCCAGCAAAATTAAACGGCTCGTTCTGCCGATCAGGCCACGAAGCTTCGTACCCGGAGAGCGTCTGAATGGCCTAAGACTCTCATTAAGATTATAAACTAAAAGTTTTAACACGGTGTCATTCTGGTCTAAAATCATAATGCTTTGGATAGGAATGAATTCTGCGCATGTGCGTGAACTTGACTCCTAAAATTTCTCTTGAATATAGAAATATTTTGACATTAAATTTTATTTTAAAAGTTTAACATTTTGAAAAGTTCTTAGTAAGTGTTGGAATAATGTATACCTAAAATAAATAAAATAGAAAAAAAAAAGAAAAATATACTAAAAAAATCTCATTTTCGAGACTCGAACTGAAGACCAGCAAAACTAAGTGGCTCTTTCAGCCGATCCGTCAACGAAGCTTCGTACCCGGAGAGCGTCTGAATGGTCTAAGACTCTCATCAAGATTATAAACTAAAAGTTTTAACACGGTGACAATCTGGTCTAAAATCATAACGCTTTGGATAGGAATGAATTCTGCGCATGTGCATGAACTTGACTCCTAAAATTTCTCTTGAATATAGAAATATTTTGACATTAAATTTTATTTTAAAAGTTTAACATTTTGAAAAGTTCTTAGTAAGTGTTGGAATAATGTATACCTAAAATAAATAAAATAGAAAAAAAAAAGAAAAATATACTAAAAAAATCTCATTTTCGAGAGACGAACTGATGTCCAGCAAAACTAAACGTCTCGTTCTGCCGATCAGGCCACGTAGCTTCGTACCCGGAGAGCGTCTGAATGGCCTAAGACTCTCATTAAGATTATAAACTAAAAGTTTTAACACGGTGTCATTATGGTCTAAAATCATAATGCTTTGGATAGGAATGAATTCTGCGCATGTGCGTGAACTTGACTCCTAAAATTTCTCTTGAATATAGAAATATTTTGACATTCAATTTTATTTTAAAAGTTTAACATTTTGAAAAGTTCTTAGTAAGTGTTGGAATAATGTATAAATAAAATAGAAAAAAAAAAGAAAAAAATACTAAAAAAATCTCATTTTCGAGACACGATCTGAAGACCAGCAAAACTAAATGGCTCGTTCAGCCGATCCGGCCACGAAGCTTCGTACCCGGAGAGCGTCTGAATGGCCTAAGACTCTCATTAAGATTATAGAATAAAAGTTTTAACACGGTGTCATTCTGGTCTAAAATCATAATGCTTTGGATAGGAATGAATTCTGCGCATGTGCGTGAACTTGACTCCTAAAACTTCTCTTGAATATAGAAATATTTTGACATTAAATTGTATTTTAAAAGTTTAACATTTTGAAAAGTTCTTAGTAAGTGTTGGAATAATGTATACCTAAAATAAATAAAATAGAAAAAAAAAGAAAAATATACTAAAAAAATCTCATTTTCGAGACTCGAACTGATGTCCAGCAAAATTAAACGGCTCGTTCTGCCGATCAGGCCACGAAGCTTCGTACCCGGAGAGCGTCTGAATGGCCTAAGACTCTCATTAAGATTATAAACTAAAAGTTTTAACACGGTGACAATCTGGTCCAAAATCATAATGCTTTGGATAGGAATGAATTCTGCGCATGTGCATGAACTTGACTCCTAAAATTTCTCTTGAATATAGAAATATTTTGACATTAAATTTTATTTTAAAAGTTTAACATTTTGAAAAGTTCTTAGTAAGTAATGGAATAATGTATAAATAAAATAAATAAAATAGAAAAAAAAAAAGAAAAAAATACTAAAAAAATCTTATTTTCGAGACTCGATCTGAAGACCAGCAAAACTAAGTGGCTCGTTCAGCCGATCCGGCCACGAAGCTTCGTACCCGGAGAGCGTCTGAATGGCCTAAGACTCTCATTAAGATTATAGACTAAAAGTTTTAACACGGTGTTATTCTGGTCTAAAATCATAATGCTTTGGATAGGAATGAATTCTGCGCATGTGCGTGAACTTGACTCCTAAAATTTCTCTTGAATATAGAAATATTTAGACATTAAATTGTATTTTAAAAGTTTAACATTTTGAAAAGTTCTTAGTAAGTGTTGGAGTAATGTATACCTAAAATAAATAAAATAGAAAAAAAAAGAAAAATATACTAACAAAATCTCATTTTCGAGACTCGAACTGATGTCCAGCAAAATTAAACGGCTCGTTCTGCCGATCAGGCCACGAAGCTTCGTACCCGGAGAGCGTCTGAATGGCCTAAGACTCTCATTAAGATTATAAACTAAAAGTTTTAACACGGTGTCATTCTGGTCTAAAATCATAATGCTTTGGATAGGAATGAATTCTGCGCATGTGCGTGAACTTGACTCCTAAAATTTCTCTTGAATATAGAAATATTTTGACATTAAATTTTATTTTAAAAGTTTAACATTTTGAAAAGTTCTTAGTAAGTGTTGGAATAATGTATACCTAAAATAAATAAAATACAAAAAAAAAGAAAAATATACTAAAAAAATCTCATTTTCGAGACTCGAACTGAAGACCAGCAAAACTAAGTGGCTCTTTCAGCCGATCCGTCAACGAAGCTTCGTACCCGGAGAGCGTCTGAATGGTCTAAGACTCTCATCAAGATTATAAACTAAAAGTTTTAACACGGTGACAATCTGGTCTAAAATTATAACGCTTTGGATAGGAATGAATTCTGCGCATGTGCATGAACTTGACTCCTAAAATTTCTCTTGAATATAGAAATATTTTGACATTAAATTTTATTTTAAAAGTTTAACATTTTGAAAAGTTCTTAGTAAGTGTTGGAATAATGTATACCTAAAATAAATAAAATAGAAAAAAAAAAAGAAAAATATACTAAAAAAATCTCATTTTCGAGAGACGAACTGATGTCCAGCAAAACTAAACGTCTCGTTCTGCCGATCAGGCCACGTAGCTTCGTACCCGGAGAGCGTCTGAATGGCCTAAGACTCTCATTAAGATTATAAACTAAAAGTTTTAACACGGTGTCATTATGGTCTAAAATCATAATGCTTTGGATAGGAATGAATTCTGCGCATGTGCGTGAACTTGACTCCTAAAATTTCTCTTGAATATAGAAATATTTTGACATTCAATTTTATTTTAAAAGTTTAACATTTTGAAAAGTTCTTAGTAAGCGTTGGAATAATGTATACCTAAAATAAATAAAATAGAAAAAAAAAGAAAAATATACTAAAAAAATCTCATTTTCGAGACTCGAACTGATGTCCAGCAAAATTAAACGGCTCGTTCTGCCGATCAGGCCACGAAGCTTCGTACCCGGAGAGCGTCTGAATGGCCTAAGACTCTCATTAAGATTATAAACTAAAAGTTTTAACACGGTGTCATTCTGGTCTAAAATCATAATGCTTTGGATAGGAATGAATTCTGCGCATGTGCGTGAACTTGACTCCTAAAATTTCTCTTGAATATAGAAATATTTTGACATTAAATTTTATTTTAAAAGTTTAACATTTTGAAAAGTTCTTAGTAAGTGTTGAAATAATGTATACCTAAAATAAATAAAATAGAAAAAAAAAGAATAATATACTAAAAAAATCTCATTTTCGAGACTCGAACTGAAGACCAGCAAAACTAAGTGGCTCTTTCAGCCGATCCGTCCACGAAGCTTCGTACCCGGAGAGCGTCTGAATGGTCTAAGACTCTCATCAAGATTATAAACTAAAAGTTTTAACACGGTGACAATCTGGTCCAAAATCATAATGCTTTGGATAGGAATGAATTCTGCGCATGTGCATGAACTTGACTCCTAAAATTTCTCTTGAATATAGAAATATTTTGACATTAAATTTTATTTTAAAAGTTTAACATTTTGAAAAGTTCTTAGTAAGTAATGGAATAATGTATAAATAAAATAAATAAAATAGAAAAAAAAAAGAAAAAAATACTAAAAAAATCTTATTTTCGAGACTCGATCTGAAGACCAGCAAAACGAAGTGGCTCGTTCAGCCGATCCGGCCACGAAGCTTCGTACCCGGAGAGCGTCTGAATGGCCTAAGACTCTCATTAAGATTATAGACTAAAAGTTTTAACACGGTGTTATTCTGGTCTAAAATCATAATGCTTTGGATAGGAATGAATTCTGCGCATGTGCGTGAACTTGACTCCTAAAATTTCTCTTGAATATAGAAATATTTTGACATTAAATTGTATTTTAAAAGTTTAACATTTTGAAAAGTTCTTAGTAAGTGTTGGAATAATGTATACCTAAAATAAATAAAATAGAAAAAAAAAAGAAAAATATACTAAAAAAATCTCATTTTCGAGACTCGAACTGATGTCCAGCAAAATTAAACGGCTCGTTCTGCCGATCAGGCCACGAAGCTTCGTACCCGGAGAGCGTCTGAATGGCCTAAGACTCTCATTAAGATTATAAACTAAAAGTTTTAACACGGTGTCATTCTGGTCTAAAATCATAATGCTTTGGATAGGAATGAATTCTGCGCATGTGCGTGAACTTGACTCCTAAAATTTCTCTTGAATATAGAAATATTTTGACATTAAATTTTATTTTAAAAGTTTAACATTTTGAAAAGTTCTTAGTAAGTGTTGAAATAATGTATACCTAAAATAAATAAAATAGAAAAAAAAAGAATAATATACTAAAAAAATCTCATTTTCGAGACTCGAACTGAAGACCAGCAAAACTAAGTGGCTCTTTCAGCCGATCCGTCCACGAAGCTTCGTACCCGGAGAGCGTCTGAATGGTCTAAGACTCTCATCAAGATTATAAACTAAAAGTTTTAACACGGTGACAATCTGGTCCAAAATCATAATGCTTTGGATAGGAATGAATTCTGCGCATGTGCATGAACTTGACTCCTAAAATTTCTCTTGAATATAGAAATATTTTGACATTAAATTTTATTTTAAAAGTTTAACATTTTGAAAAGTTCTTAGTAAGTAATGGAATAATGTATAAATAAAATAAATAAAATAGAAAAAAAAAAGAAAAAAATACTAAAAAAATCTTATTTTCGAGACTCGATCTGAAGACCAGCAAAACGAAGTGGCTCGTTCAGCCGATCCGGCCACGAAGCTTCGTACCCGGAGAGCGTCTGAATGGCCTAAGACTCTCATTAAGATTATAGACTAAAAGTTTTAACACGGTGTTATTCTGGTCTAAAATCATAATGCTTTGGATAGGAATGAATTCTGCGCATGTGCGTGAACTTGACTCCTAAAATTTCTCTTGAATATAGAAATATTTTGACATTAAATTGTATTTTAAAAGTTTAACATTTTGAAAAGTTCTTAGTAAGTGTTGGAATAATGTATACCTAAAATAAATAAAATAGAAAAAAAAAAGAAAAATATACTAAAAAAATCTCATTTTCGAGACTCGAACTGATGTCCAGCAAAATTAAACGGCTCGTTCTGCCGATCAGGCCACGAAGCTTCGTACCCGGAGAGCGTCTGAATGGCCTAAGACTCTCATTAAGATTATAAACTAAAAGTTTTAACACGGTGTCATTCTGGTCTAAAATCATAATGCTTTGGATAGGAATGAATTCTGCGCATGTGCGTGAACTTGACTCCTAAAATTTCTCTTGAATATAGAAATATTTTGACATTAAATTTTATTTTAAAAGTTTAACATTTTGAAAAGTTCTTAGTAAGTGTTGGAATAATGTATACCTAAAATAAATAAAATAGAAAAAAAAAAAGAAAAATATACTAAAAAAATCTCATTTTCGAGAGACGAACTGATGTCCAGCAAAACTAAACGTCTCGTTCTGCCGATCAGGCCACGTAGCTTCGTACCCGGAGAGCGTCTGAATGGCCTAAGACTCTCATTAAGATTATAAACTAAAAGTTTTAACACGGTGTCATTATGGTCTAAAATCATAATGCTTTGGATAGGAATGAATTCTGCGCATGTGCGTGAACTTGACTCCTAAAATTTCTCTTGAATATAGAAATATTTTGACATTCAATTTTATTTTAAAAGTTTAACATTTTGAAAAGTTCTTAGTAAGTGTTGGAATAATGTATAAATAAAATAGAAAAAAAAAAGAAAAAAATACTAAAAAAATCTCATTTTCGAGACACGATCTGAAGACCAGCAAAACTAAATGGCTCGTTCAGCCGATCCGGCCACGAAGCTTCGTACCCGGAGAGCGTCTGAATGGCCTAAGACTCTCATTAAGATTATAGAATAAAAGTTTTAACACGGTGTCATTCTGGTCTAAAATCATAATGCTTTGGATAGGAATGAATTCTGCGCATGTGCGTGAACTTGACTCCTAAAACTTCTCTTGAATATAGAAATATTTTGACATTAAATTGTATTTTAAAAGTTTAACATTTTGAAAAGTTCTTAGTAAGTGTTGGAATAATGTATACCTAAAATAAATAAAATAGAAAAAAAAAAGAAAAATATACTAAAAAAATCTCATTTTCGAGACTCGAACTGATGTCCAGCAAAATTAAACGGCTCGTTCTGCCGATCAGGCCACGAAGCTTCGTACCCGGAGAGCGTCTGAATGGCCTAAGACTCTCATTAAGATTATAAACTAAAAGTTTTAACACGGTGTCATTCTGGTCTAAAATCATAATGCTTTGGATAGGAATGAATTCTGCGCATGTGCGTGAACTTGACTCCTAAAATTTCTCTTGAATATAGAAATATTTTGACATTAAATTTTATTTTAAAAGTTTAACATTTTGAAAAGTTCTTAGTAAGTGTTGAAATAATGTATACCTAAAATAAATAAAATAGAAAAAAAAAGAATAATATACTAAAAAAATCTCATTTTCGAGACTCGATCTGAAGACCAGCAAAACTAAGTGGCTCGTTCAGCCGATCCGGCCACGAAGCTTCGTACCCGGAGAGCGTCTGAATGGCCTAAGACTCTCATTAAGATTATAGACTAAAAGTTTTAACACGGTGTCATTCTGGTCTAAAATCATAATGCTTTGGATAGGAATGAATTCTGCGCATGTGCGTGAACTTGACTCCTAAAATTTCTCTTGAATATAGAAATATTTTGACATTAAATTGTATTTTAAAAGTTTAACATTTTGAAAAGTTCTTAGTAAGTGTTGGAATAATGTATACCTAAAATAAATAAAATAGAAAAAAAAAAGAAAAATATACTAAAAAAATCTCATTTTCGAGACTCGAACTGATGTCCAGCAAAATTAAACGGCTCGTTCTGCCGATCAGGCCACGAAGCTTCGTACCCGGAGAGCGTCTGAATGGCCTAAGACTCTCATTAAGATTATAAACAAAGTTTTAACACGGTGTCATTCTGGTCTAAAATCATAATGCTTTGGATAGGAATGAATTCTGCGCATGTGCGTGAACTTGACTCCTAAAATTTCTCTTGAATATAGAAATATTTTGACATTAAATTTTATTTTAAAAGTTTAACATTTTGAAAAGTTCGTAGTAAGTGTTGGAATAATGTATACCTAAAATAAATAAAATAGAAAAAAAAAGAAAAATATACTAAAAAAATCTCATTTTCGAGACTCGAACTGAAGACCAGCAAAACTAAGTGGCTCTTTCAGCCGATCCGTCAACGAAGCTTCGTACCCGGAGAGCGTCTGAATGGTCTAAGACTCTCATCAAGATTATAAACTAAAAGTTTTAACACGGTGACAATCTGGTCTAAAATCATAACGCTTTGGATAGGAATGAATTCTGCGCATGTGCATGAACTTGACTCCTAAAATTTCTCTTGAATATAGAAATATTTTGACATTAAATTTTATTTTAAAAGTTTAACATTTTGAAAAGTTCTTAGTAAGTGTTGGAATAATGTATACCTAAAATAAATAAAATAGAAAAAAAAAAAGAAAAATATACTAAAAAAATCTCATTTTCGAGAGACGAACTGATGTCCAGCAAAACTAAACGTCTCGTTCTGCCGATCCGTCAACGAAGCTTCGTACCCGGAGAGCGTCTGAATGGTCTAAGACTCTCATTAAGATTATAGACTAAAAGTTTTAACACGGTGTCATTATGGTCTAAAATCATAATGCTTTGGATAGGAATGAATTCTGCGCATAAGCGTGAACTTGACTCCTAAAATTTCTCTTGAATATAGAAATATTTTGACATTAAATTGTATTTTAAAAGTTTAACATTTTGAAAAGTTCTTAGTAAGTGTTGGAATAATGTATACCTAAAATAAATAAAATAGAAAAAAAAGAAATATATACTAACAAAATCTTATTTTCGAGACTCAAACTGATGTCCAGCAAAACTAAACGGCTCGTTCTGCCGATCAAGCCACGAAGCTTCGTACCCGGAGAGCGTCTGACTGGCCTAAGACTCTCATTAAGATTATAGACTCAAAGTTTTAACACGGTGTCATTCTGGTCTAAAATCATAATGCTTTGGATAGGAATGAATTCTGCGCATGTGCGTGAACTTGACTCCTAAAATTTCTCTTGAATATAGAAATATTTTGACATTAAATTTTATTTTAAAAGTTTAACATTTTGAAAGGTTCTTAGTAAGTAATGGAATAATGTATAAATAAAATAAATTAAATAGAAAAAAAAAAGAAAAATATACTAAAAAAATCTCATTTTCGAGACTCTAACTGATGTCCAGCAAACCTAAACGGCTCTTTCTGCCGATCAGGCCACGAAGCTTCGTACCCGGAGCGCGTCTGAATGGCCTAAGACTCTCATCAAGATTATAGACTAAAAGTTTTAACACGGTGTCATTCTGGTCTAAAATCATAATGCTTTGGATAGGAATGAATTCTGCGCATGTGCGTGAACTTGACTCCTAAAATTTCTCTTGAATATAGAAATATTTTGACATTAAATTTTATTTTAAAAGTTTAACATTTTGAAAAGTTCTTAGTAAGTGTTGGAATAATGTATACCTAAAATAAATAAAATAGAAAAAAAAAGAAAAATATACTAAAAAAATCTCATTTTCGAGACCCGAACTGAAGACCAGCAAAACTAAGTGGCTCTTTCAGCCGATCCGTCAACGAAGCTTCGTACCCGGAGAGCGTCTGAATGGTCTAAGACTCTCATCAAGATTATAAACTAAAAGTTTTAACACGGTGACAATCTGGTCTAAAATCATAATGCTTTGGATAGGAATGAATTCTGCGCATGTGCATGAACTTGACTCCTAAAATTTCTCTTGAATATAGAAATATTTTGACATTAAATTTTATTTTAAAAGTTTAACATTTTGAAAAGTTCTTAGTAAGTAATGGAATAATGTATAAATAAAATAAATTAAATAGAAAAAAAAAAGAAAAATATACTAAAAAAATCTCATTTTCGAGACTCTAACTGATGTCCAGCAAACCTAAACGGCTCTTTCTGCCGATCAGGCCACGAAGCTTCGTACCCGGAGCGCGTCTGAATGGCCTAAAACTCTCATCAAGATTATAGACTAAAAGTTTTAACACGGTGTCATTCTGGTCTAAAATCATAATGCTTTGGATAGGAATGAATTCTGCGCATGTGCGTGAACTTGACTCCTAAAATTTCTCTTGAATATAGAAATATTTTGACATTAAATTTTATTTTAAAAGTTTAACATTTTGAAAAGTTCTTAGTAAGTGTTGGAATAATGTATACCTAAAATAAATAAAATAGAAAAAAAAAGAAAAATATACTAAAAAAATCTCATTTTCGAGACCCGAACTGATGTCCAGCAAACCTAAACGGCTCTTTCTGCCGATCAGGCCACGAAGCTTCGTACCCGGAGAGCGTCTGAATGGCCTAAGACTCTCATTAAGATTATAAACTAAAAGTTTTAACACGGTGTCATTCTGGTCTAAAATCATAATGCTTTGGATAGGAATGAATTCTGCGCATGTGCGTGAACTTGACTCCTAAAATTTCTCTTGAATATAGAAATATTTTGACATTAAATTTTATTTTAAAAGTTTAACATTTTGAAAAGTTCTTAGTAAGTAATGGAATAATGTATAAATAAAATAAATAAAATAGAAAAAAAAAGAAAAATATACTAAAAAAATCTCATTTTCGAGACTCGAACTGATGTCCAGCAAACCTAAACGGCTCTTTCTGCCGATCACGCCACGAAGCTTCGTACCCGGAGCGCGTCTGAATGGCCTAAGACTCTCATCAAGATTATAAACTAAAAGTTTTAACACGGTGTCATTCTGGTCCAAAATCATAATGCTTTGGATAGGAATGAATTCTGCGCATGTGCGTGAACTTGACTCCTAAAATTTCTCTTGAATATAGAAATATTTTGACATTAAATTTTATTTTAAAAGTTTAACATTTTGAAAAGTTCTTAGTAAGTGTTGGAATAATGTATACCTAAAATAAATAAAATAGAAAAAAAAAGAAAAATATACTAAAAAAATCTCATTTTCGAGACTCGAACTGATGTCCGGCAAAACTAAACGACTCGTTCTGCCGATCAGGCCACGAAGCTTCGTACCCGGAGAGCGTCTGAATGGCCTAAGACTCTCATTAAGATTATAAACTAAAAGTTTTAACACGGTGTCATTATGGTCTAAAATCATAATGCTTTGGATAGGAATGAATTCTGCGCATGAGCGTGAACTTGACTCCTAAAATTTCTCTTGAATATAGAAATATTTTGACATTAAATTGTATTTTAAAAGTTTAACATTTTGAAAAGTTCTTAGTAAGTGTTGGAATAATGTATACCTAAAATAAATAAAATAGAAAAAAAAAGAAAAATATACTAACAAAATCTCATTTTCGAGACTCGAACTGATGTCCAGCAAAACTAAACGGCTCGTTCTGCCGATCAGGCCACGAAGCTTCGCACCCGGAGAGCGTCTGACTGGCCTAAGACTCTCATTAAGATTATAGACTAAAAGTTTTAACACGGTGTCATTCTGGTCTAAAATCATAATGCTTTGGATAGGAATGAATTCTGCGCATGTGCGTGAACTTGACTCCTAAAATTTCTCTTGAATATAGAAATATTTTGACATTAAATTTTATTTTAAAAGTTTAACATTTTGAAAAGTTCTTAGTAAGTGTTGGAATAATGTATACCTAAAATAAATAAAATAGAAAAAAAAAAGAAAAATATACTAAAAAAATCTCATTTTCGAGACTCGAACTGAAGAACAGCAAAACTAAGTGGCTCTTTCAGCCGATCCGTCCACGAAGCTTCGTACCCGGAGAGCGTCTGAATGGTCTAAGACTCTCATCAAGATTATAAACTAAAAGTTTTAACACGGTGACAATCTGGTCTAAAATCATAATGCTTTGGATAGGAATGAATTCTGCGCATGTGCATGAACTTGACTCCTAAAATTTCTCTTGAATATAGAAATATTTTGACATTAAATTTTATTTTAAAAGTTTAACATTTTGAAAAGTTCTTAGTAAGTAATGGAATAATGTATAAATAAAATAAATAAAATAGAAAAAAAAAGAAAAATATACTAAAAAAATCTCATTTTCGAGACTCGAACTGATGTCCAGCAAACCTAAACGGCTCTTTCTGCCGATCAGGCCACGAAGCTTCGTACCCGGAGCGCGTCTGAATGGCCTAAGACTCTCATCAAGATTATAAACTAAAAGTTTTAACACGGTGTCATTCTGGTCCAAAATCATAATGCTTTGGATAGGAATGAATTCTGCGCATGTGCGTGAACTTGACTCCTAAAATTTCTCTTGAATATAGAAATATTTTGACATTAAATTTTATTTTAAAAGTTTAACATTTTGAAAAGTTCTTAGTAAGTGTTGGAATAATGTATACCTAAAATAAATAAAATAGAAAAAAAAAGAAAAATATACTAAAAAAATCTCATTTTCGAGACTCGAACTGATGTCCAGCAAAACTAAACGACTCGTTCTGCCGATCAGGCCACGAAGCTTCGTACCCGGAGAGCGTCTGAATGGCCTAAGACTCTCATTAAGATTATAAACTAAAAGTTTTAACACGGTGTCATTATGGTCTAAAATCATAATGCTTTGGATAGGAATGAATTCTGCGCATGAGCGTGAACTTGACTCCTAAAATTTCTCTTGAATATAGAAATATTTTGACATTAAATTGTATTTTAAAAGTTTAACATTTTGAAAAGTTCTTAGTAAGTGTTGGAATAATGTATACCTAAAATAAATAAAATAGAAAAAAAAAGAAAAATATACTAACAAAATCTCATTTTCGAGACTCGAACTGATGTCCAGCAAAACTAAACGGCTCGTTCTGCCGATCAGGCCACGAAGCTTCGCACCCGGAGAGCGTCTGACTGGCCTAAGACTCTCATTAAGATTATAGACTAAAAGTTTTAACACGGTGTCATTCTGGTCTAAAATCATAATGCTTTGGATAGGAATGAATTCTGCGCATGTGCGTGAACTTGACTCCTAAAATTTCTCTTGAATATAGAAATATTTTGACATTAAATTTTATTTTAAAAGTTTAACATTTTGAAAAGTTCTTAGTAAGTGTTGGAATAATGTATACCTAAAATAAATAAAATAGAAAAAAAAAAGAAAAATATACTAAAAAAATCTCATTTTCGAGACTCGAACTGAAGAACAGCAAAACTAAGTGGCTCTTTCAGCCGATCCGTCCACGAAGCTTCGTACCCGGAGAGCGTCTGAATGGTCTAAGACTCTCATCAAGATTATAAACTAAAAGTTTTAACACGGTGACAATCTGGTCTAAAATCATAATGCTTTGGATAGGAATGAATTCTGCGCATGTGCATGAACTTGACTCCTAAAATTTCTCTTGAATATAGAAATATTTTGACATTCAATTTTATTTTAAAAGTTTAACATTTTGAAAAGTTCTTAGTAAGTGTTGGAATAATGTATACCTAAAATAAATAAAATAGAAAAAAAAAAGAAAAATATACTAAAAAAATCTCATTTTCGAGACTCGAACTGAAGACCAGCAAAACTAAGTGGCTCGTTCAGCCGATCCGGCCACGAAGCTTCGTACCCGGAGAGCGTCTGAATGGCCTAAGACTCTCATTAAGATTATAAACAAAGTTTTAACACGGTGTCATTCTGGTCTAAAATCATAATGCTTTGGATAGGAATGAATTCTGCGCATGTGCGTGAACTTGACTCCTAAAATTTCTCTTGAATATAGAAATATTTTGACATTAAATTTTATTTTAAAAGTTTAACATTTTGAAAAGTTCTTAGTAAGTGTTGGAATAATGTATACCTAAAATAAATAAAATAGAAAAAAAAAAGAAAAATATACTAAAAAAATCTCATTTTCGAGACTCGAACTGATGTCCAGCAAAACTAAACGTCTCGTTCTGCCGATCAGGCCACGAAGCTTCGTACCCGGAGAGCGTCTGAATGGCCTAAGACTCTCATTAAGATTATAAACTAAAAGTTTTAACACGGTGTCATTATGGTCTAAATTCATAATGCTTTGGATAGGAATGAATTCTGCGCATGAGCGTGAACTTGACTCCTAAAATTTCTCTTGAATATAGAAATATTTTGACATTAAATTTTATTTTAAAAGTTTAACATTTTGAAAAGTTCTTAGTAAGTGTTGGAATAATGTATACCTAAAATAAATAAAATAGAAAAAAAAAAGAAAAATATACTAAAAAAATCTCATTTTCGAGACTCGAACTGATGTCCAGCAAAACTAAACGGCTCGTTCTGCCGATCAGGCCACGAAGCTTCGTACCCGGAGAGCGTCTGAATGGCCTAAGACTCTCATTAAGATTATAAACTAAAAGTTTTAACAAGGTGTCATTATGGTCTAAAATCATAATGCTTTGGATAGGAATGAATTCTGCGCATGTGCGTGAACTTGACTCCTAAAAGTTCTCTTGAATATAGAAATATTTTGACATTAAATTTTATTTTAAAAGTTTAACATTTTGAAAAGTTCTTAGTAAGTAATGGAATAATGTATAAATAAAATAGAAAAAAAAAAGAAAAATATACTAAAAAAATCTCATTTTCGAGACTCGAACTGATGTCCAGCAAACCTAAACGGCTCTTTCTGCCGATCAGGCCACGAAGCTTCGTACCCGGAGCGCGTCTGAATGGCCTAAGACTCTCATCAAGATTATAAACTAAAAGTTTTAACACGGTGTCATTATGGTCTAAAATCATAATGCTTTGGATAGGAATGAATTCTGCGCATGAGCGTGAACTTAACTCATAAAATTTCTCTTGAATATAGAAATATTTTGACATTAAATTGTATTTTAAAAGTTTAACATTTTGAAAAGTTCTTAGTAAGTGTTGGAATAATGTATACCTAAAATAAATAAAATAGAAAAAAAAAGAAAAATATACTAAAAAAATCTCATTTTCGAGACTCGAACTGATGTCCAGCAAAACTAAACGGCTCGTTCTGCCGATCAGGCCACGAAGCTTCGTACCCGGAGAGCGTCTGAATGGCCTAAGACTCTTATTACGATTATAAACTAAAAGTTTTACACGGTGTCATTCTGGTCTAAAATCATAATGCTTTGGATAGGAATGAATTCTGCGCATGTGCGTGAACTTGACTCCTAAAATTTCTCTTGAATATAGAAATATTTTGACATTAAATTGTATTTTAAAAGTTTAACATTTTGAAAAGTTCTTAGTAAGTGTTGGAATAATGTATACCTAAAATAAATAAAATAGAAAAAAAAAGAAAAATATACTAACAAAATCTCATTTTCGAGACTCGAACTGATGTCCAGCAAAACTAAACGGCTCGTTCTGCCGATCAGGCCACGAAGCTTCGCACCCGGAGAGCGTCTGACTGGCCTAAGACTCTCATTAAGATTATAGACTAAAAGTTTTAACACGGTGTCATTCTGGTCTAAAATCATAATGCTTTGGATAGGAATGAATTCTGCGCATGTGCGTGAACTTGACTCCTAAAATTTCTCTTGAATATAGAAATATTTTGACATTAAATTTTATTTTAAAAGTTTAACATTTTGAAAAGTTCTTAGTAAGTGTTGGAATAATGTATACCTAAAATAAATAAAATAGAAAAAAAAAAGAAAAATATACTAAAAAAATCTCATTTTCGAGACTCGAACTGAAGAACAGCAAAACTAAGTGGCTCTTTCAGCCGATCCGTCCACGAAGCTTCGTACCCGGAGAGCGTCTGAATGGTCTAAGACTCTCATCAAGATTATAAACTAAAAGTTTTAACACGGTGACAATCTGGTCTAAAATCATAATGCTTTGGATAGGAATGAATTCTGCGCATGTGCATGAACTTGACTCCTAAAATTTCTCTTGAATATAGAAATATTTTGACATTCAATTTTATTTTAAAAGTTTAACATTTTGAAAAGTTCTTAGTAAGTGTTGGAATAATGTATACCTAAAATAAATAAAATAGAAAAAAAAAAGAAAAATATACTAAAAAAATCTCATTTTCGAGACTCGAACTGAAGACCAGCAAAACTAAGTGGCTCGTTCAGCCGATCCGGCCACGAAGCTTCGTACCCGGAGAGCGTCTGAATGGCCTAAGACTCTCATTAAGATTATAAACAAAGTTTTAACACGGTGTCATTCTGGTCTAAAATCATAATGCTTTGGATAGGAATGAATTCTGCGCATGTGCGTGAACTTGACTCCTAAAATTTCTCTTGAATATAGAAATATTTTGACATTAAATTTTATTTTAAAAGTTTAACATTTTGAAAAGTTCTTAGTAAGTGTTGGAATAATGTATACCTAAAATAAATAAAATAGAAAAAAAAAAGAAAAATATACTAAAAAAATCTCATTTTCGAGACTCGAACTGATGTCCAGCAAAACTAAACGTCTCGTTCTGCCGATCAGGCCACGAAGCTTCGTACCCGGAGAGCGTCTGAATGGCCTAAGACTCTCATTAAGATTATAAACTAAAAGTTTTAACACGGTGTCATTATGGTCTAAATTCATAATGCTTTGGATAGGAATGAATTCTGCGCATGAGCGTGAACTTGACTCCTAAAATTTCTCTTGAATATAGAAATATTTTGACATTAAATTTTATTTTAAAAGTTTAACATTTTGAAAAGTTCTTAGTAAGTGTTGGAATAATGTATACCTAAAATAAATAAAATAGAAAAAAAAAAGAAAAATATACTAAAAAAATCTCATTTTCGAGACTCGAACTGATGTCCAGCAAAACTAAACGGCTCGTTCTGCCGATCAGGCCACGAAGCTTCGTACCCGGAGAGCGTCTGAATGGCCTAAGACTCTCATTAAGATTATAAACTAAAAGTTTTAACAAGGTGTCATTATGGTCTAAAATCATAATGCTTTGGATAGGAATGAATTCTGCGCATGTGCGTGAACTTGACTCCTAAAAGTTCTCTTGAATATAGAAATATTTTGACATTAAATTTTATTTTAAAAGTTTAACATTTTGAAAAGTTCTTAGTAAGTAATGGAATAATGTATAAATAAAATAGAAAAAAAAAAGAAAAATATACTAAAAAAATCTCATTTTCGAGACTCGAACTGATGTCCAGCAAACCTAAACGGCTCTTTCTGCCGATCAGGCCACGAAGCTTCGTACCCGGAGCGCGTCTGAATGGCCTAAGACTCTCATCAAGATTATAAACTAAAAGTTTTAACACGGTGTCATTATGGTCTAAAATCATAATGCTTTGGATAGGAATGAATTCTGCTCATGAGCGTGAACTTGACTCATAAAATTTCTCTTGAATATAGAAATATTTTGACATTAAATTTTATTTTAAAAGTTTAACATTTTGAAAAGTTCTTAGTAGGTAATGGAATAATGTATAAATAAAATAGAAAAAAAAAGAAAAAAATATTAAGAAACTCTCATTTTCGAGACTCGAACTAAAGACCAGCAAAACTAAGTGGCTCGTTCAACCGATCTAGCCACGAAGCTTCGTACCCGGAGAGCGTCTGAATGGTCTAAGACTCTCATCAAGATTATAAAATAAAAGTTTTAACACGGTGTCAATCTGGTCTAAAAGCATAATGCTTTGGATAGGAATGAATTCTGCGCATGAGCGTGAACTTGACTCCTAAAATTTCTCTTGAATATAGAAATATTTTGACATTAAATTTTATTTTAAAAGTTTAACATTTTGAAAAGTTCTTAGTAAGTAATGGAATAATGTATAAATAAAATAAATAAAATAGAAAAAAAAGAAAAATATACTAAAAAAATCTCATTTTCGAGACTCGAACTGATGTCCAGCAAAAACGGCTCTTTCTGCCGATTAGGCCACGAAGCTCCGTACCCGGAGAGCGTCTGAATGGCCTAAGACTCTCATTAAGATTATAAACTAAAAGTTTTAACACGGTGACAATCTGGCTAAAAGCATAATGATTTGAACAGGAATGAATTCTCCGCATGTGCGTGAACTTGACTGCTAAAATTTCTCTTGAATATAGAAATATTTTGACATTAAATTTTATTTTAAAAGTTTAACATTTTGAAAAGTTCTTAGTAAGTAATGGAATAATGTATAAATAAAATAGAAAAAAAAAGAAAAAAATATTAAGAAACTCTCATTTTCGAGACTCGAACTGAAGACCAGCAAAACTAAGTGGCTCGTTCAACCGATCTAGCCACGAAGCTTCGTACCCGGAGAGCGTCTGAATGGTCTAAGACTCTCATCAAGATTATAAAATAAAAGTTTTAACACGGTGTCAATCTGGTCTAAAAGCATAATGCTTTGGATAGGAATGAATTCTGCGCATGAGCGTGAACTTGACTCCTAAAATTTCTCTTGAATATAGAAATATTTTGACATTAAATTGTATTTTAAAAGTTTAACATTTTGAAAAGTTCTTAGAAAGTGTTGGAATAATGTATACCTAAAATAAATAAAATAGAAAAAAAAAGCAAAATATACTAAAAAAATCTCATTTTCGAGACTCGAACTGATGTCCAGCAAAACTAAACGGCTCGTTCTGCCGATCAGGCCACGAAGCGTCGTACCCGGAGAGCGTCTGAATGGCCTAAGACTCTTATTACGATTATAAACTAAAAGTTTTACACGGTGTCATTCTGGTCTAAAATCATAATGCTTTGGATAGGAATGAATTCTGCGCATGTGCGTGAACTTGACTCCTAAAATTTCTCTTGAATATAGAAATATTTTGACATTAAATTTTATTTTAAAAGTTTAACATTTTGAAAAGTTCTTAGTAAGTGTTGGAATAATGTATACCTAAAATAAATAAAATAGAAAAAAAAAGAAAAATATACTAAAAAAATCTCATTTTCGAGACTCGAACTGATGTCCAGCAAAACTAAGTGGCTCGTTCAACCGATCTGGCCACGAAGCTTCGTACCCGGAGAGCGTCTGAATGGTCTAAGACTCTCATCAAGATTATAAACTAAAAGTTTTAACACGGTGACAATCTGGCTAAAAGCATAATGATTTGAACAGGAATGAATTCTCCGCATGTGCGTGAACTTGACTGCTAAAATTTCTCTTGAATATAGAAATATTTTGACATTAAATTTTATTTTAAAAGTTTAACATTTTGAAAAGTTCTTAGTAAGTAATGGAATAATGTATAAATAAAATAGAAAAAAAAAAGAAAAAAATATTAAGAAACTCTCATTTTCGAGACTCGAACTGAAGACCAGCTAAACTAAGTGGCTCGTTCAACCGATCTAGCCACGAAGCTTCGTACCCGGAGAGCGTCTGAATGGCCTAAGACTCTTATTACGATTATAAACTAAAAGTTTTACACGGTGTCATTCTGGTCTAAAATCATAATGCTTTGGATAGGAATGAATTCTGCGCATGAGCGTGAACTTGACTCCTAAAATTTCTCTTGAATATAGAAATATTTTGACATTAAATTTTATTTTAAAAGTTTAACATTTTGAAAAGTTCTTAGTAAGTGTTGGAATAATGTATACCTAAAATAAATAAAATAGAAAAAAAAGAAAAATATACTAAAAAAATCTCATTTTCGAGACTCGAACTGATGTCCAGCAAAAACGGCTCTTTCTGCCGATCAGGCCACGAAGCTCCGTACCCGGAGAGCGTCTGAATGGCCTAAGACTCTCATTAAGATTATAAAATAAAAGTTTTAACACGGTGTCATTCTGGTCTAAATTCATAATGCTTTGGATAGGAATGAATTCTGCGCATGTGCGTGAACTTGACTCCTAAAATTTCTCTTGAATATAGAAATATTTTGACATTAAATTTTATTTTAAAAGTTTAACATTTTGAAAAGTTCTTAGTAAGTGTTAGAATAATGTATACCTTAAATAAATAAAATAGAAAAAAAAAAGAAAAATATATTAAAAAAATCTCATTTTCGAGACTCGAACTGAAGACCAGCAAAACTAAGTGGCTCGTTCAACCGATCTGGCCACGAAGCTTCGTACCCGGAGAGCGTCTGAATGGCCTAAGACTCTCAATAAGATTATAGACTAAAAGTTTTAACACGGTGTCATTCTGGTCTAAAATCATAATGCTTTGGATAGGAATGAATTCTGCGCATGTGCGTGAACTTGACTCCTAAAATTTCTCTTGAATATAGAAATATTTTGACATTAAATTTTATTTTAAAAGTTTAACATTTTGAAAAGTTCTTAGTAAGTGTTGGAATATTGTATACCTAAAATAAATAAAATAGAAAAAAAAAAGAAAAATATACTAAAAAAATCTCATTTTCGAGACTCGAACTGATGTCCAGCAAAACTAAACGGCTCGTTCTGCCGATCAGGCCACGAAGCTTCGTACCCGGAAGGCGTCTGAATTGCCTAAGACTCTCATTAAGATTATAAACTAAAAGTTTTAACACGGTGTCATTCTGGTCTAAATTCATAATGCTTTGGATAGGAATGAATTCTGCGCATGTGCGTGAACTTGACTCCTAAAATTTCTCTTCAATATAGAAATATTTTGACATTAAATTTTATTTTAAAAGTTTAACATTTTGAAAAGTTCTTAGTAAGTGTTAGAATAATGTATACCTTAAATAAATAAAATAGAAAAAAAAAGAAAAATATATTAAAAAAATCTCATTTTCGAGACTCGAACTGAAGACCAGCAAAACTAAGTGGCTCGTTCAACCGATCTGGCCACGAAGCTTCGTACCCGGAGAGCGTCTGAATGGTCTAAGACTCTCATCAAGATTATAAACTAAAAGTTTTAACACGGTGACAATCTGGCTAAAAGCATAATGATTTGAACAGGAATGAATTCTCCGCATGTGCGTGAACTTGACTGCTAAAATTTCTCTTGAATATAGAAATATTTTGACATTAAATTTTATTTTAAAAGTTTAACATTTTGAAAAGTTCTTAGTAAGTAATGGAATAATGTATAAATAAAATAGAAAAAAAAAGAAAAAAATATTAAGAAACTCTCATTTTCGAGACTCGAACTGAAGACCAGCAAAACTAAGTGGCTCGTTCAACCGATCTAGCCACGAAGCTTCGTACCCGGAGAGCGTCTGAATGGCCTAAGACTCTTATTACGATTATAAACTAAAAGTTTTACACGGTGTCATTCTGGTCTAAAATCATA
Organism: Argiope bruennichi; assembly: GCF_947563725.1. Taxonomy (NCBI): domain Eukaryota; kingdom Metazoa; phylum Arthropoda; class Arachnida; order Araneae; family Araneidae; genus Argiope; species Argiope bruennichi. The sequence goes on from NC_079157.1 coordinate 100,518,574, forward strand.
ATGCTTTGGATAGGAATGAATTCTGCGCATGTGCGTGAACTTGACTCCTAAAATTTCTCTTGAATATAGAAATATTTTGACATTAAATTTTATTTTAAAAGTTTAACATTTTGAAAAGTTCTTAGTAAGTGTTGGAATAATGTATACCTAAAATAAATAAAATAGAAAAAAAAAGAAAAATATACTAAAAAAATCTCATTTTCGAGACTCGAACTGATGTCCAGCAAAACTAAACGGCCCGTTCTGCCGATCAGGCCACGAAGCTTCGTACCCGGAGAGCGTCTGAATGGCCTAAGACTCTCAATAAGATTATAGACTAAAAGTTTTAACACGGTGTCATTCTGGTCTAAAATCATAATGCTTTGGATAGGAATGAATTCCGCGCATGTGCGTGAACTTGACTCCTAAAATTTCTCTTGAATATAGAAATATTTTGATATTAAATTTTATTTTAAAAGTTTAACATTTTGAAAAGTTCTTAGTAAGTGTTAGAATAATGTATACCTAAAATAAATAAAATAGAAAAAAAAAAAAAGAAAAATATATTAAAAAAATCTCATTTTCGAGACTCGAACTGAAGACCAGCAAAACTAATTGGCTCGTTCAACCGATCTGGCCACGAAGCTTCGTACCCGGAGAGCGTCTGAATGGTCTAAGACTCTCATCAAGATTATAAACTAAAAGTTTTAACACGGTGACAATCTGGCTAAAAGCATAATGATTTGAACAGGAATGAATTCTCCGCATGTGCGTGAACTTGACTGCTAAAATTTCTCTTGAATATAGAAATATTTTGACATTAAATTTTATTTTAAAAGTTTAACATTTTGAAAAGTTCTTAGTAAGTAATAGAATAATGTATAAATAAAATAGAAAAAAAAAAGAAAAAAATATTAAGAAACTCTCATTTTCGAGACTCGAACTGAAGACCAGCAAAACTAAGTGGCTCGTTCAACCGATCTGGCCACGAAACTTCGTACCCGGAGAGCGTCTGAATGGTCTAAGACTCTCATCAAGATTATAAACTAAAAGTTTTAACACGGTGACAATCTGGCTAAAAGCATAATGATTTGAACAGGAATGAATTCTCCGCATGTGCGTGAACTTGACTGCTAAAAGTTCTCTTGAATATAGAAATATTTTGACATTAAATTTTATTTTAAAAGTTTAACATTTTGAAAAGTTCTTAGTAAGTGTTGGAATAATGTATACCTAAAATAAACAAAATAGAAAAAAAAAAGAAAAATATACTAAAAAAATCTCATTTTCGAGACTCGAACTGATGTCCAGCAAAACTAAACGGCTTGTTCTGCCGATCAGGCCACGAAGCTTCGTACCCGGAGAGCGTCTGAATGGCCTAAGACTCTCATTAAGATTATAAACTAAAAGTTTTAACACGGTGTCGTTATGGTCTAAAATCATAATGCTTTGGATAGGAATGAATTCTGTGCATGAGCGTGAACTTGACTCCTAAAATTTCTCTTGAATATAGAAATATTTTGACATTAAATTGTATTTTAAAAGTTTAACATTTTGAAAAGTTCTTAGTAAGTGTTGGAATAATGTATACCTAAAATAAATAAAATAGAAAAAAAAAGAAAAATATACTAAAAAAATCTCATTTTCGAGACTCGAACTGATGTCCAGCAAAACTAAACGGCTCGTTCTGCCGATCAGGCCACGAAGCGTCGTACCCGGAGAGCGTCTGAATGGCCTAAGACTCTTATTACGATTATAAACTAAAAGTTTTACACGGTGTCATTCTGGTCTAAAATCATAATGCTTTGGATAGGAATGAATTCTGCGCATGTGCGTGAACTTGACTCCTAAAATTTCTCTTGAATATAGAAATATTTTGACATTAAATTTTATTTTAAAAGTTTAACATTTTGAAAAGTTCTTAGTAAGTGTTGGAATAATGTATACCTAAAATAAATAAAATAGAAAAAAAAAGAAAAATATACTAAAAAAATCTCATTTTCGAGACTCGAACTGATGTCCAGCAAAACTAAGTGGCTCGTTCAACCGATCTGGCCACGAAGCTTCGTACCCGGAGAGCGTCTGAATGGTCTAAGACTCTCATCAAGATTATAAACTAAAAGTTTTAACACGGTGACAATCTGGCTAAAAGCATAATGATTTGAACAGGAATGAATTCTCCGCATGTGCGTGAACTTGACTGCTAAAATTTCTCTTGAATATAGAAATATTTTGACATTAAATTTTATTTTAAAAGTTTAACATTTTGAAAAGTTCTTAGTAAGTAATGGAATAATGTATAAATAAAATAGAAAAAAAAAAGAAAAAAATATTAAGAAACTCTCATTTTCGAGACTCGAACTGATGTCCAGCAAAAACGGCTCTTTCTGCCGATCAGGCCACGAAGCTCCGTACCCGGAGAGCGTCTGAATGGCCTAAGACTCTCATTAAGATTATAAACTAAAAGTTTTAACACGGTGTCATTCTGGTCTAAATTCATAATGCTTTGGATAGGAATGAATTCTGCGCATGTGCGTGAACTTGACTCCTAAAATTTCTCTTGAATATAGAAATATTTTGACATTAAATTTTATTTTAAAAGTTTAACATTTTGAAAAGTTCTTAGTAAGTGTTAGAATAATGTATACCTTAAATAAATAAAATAGAAAAAAAAAAGAAAAATATATTAAAAAAATCTCATTTTCGAGACTCGAACTGAAGACCAGCAAAACTAAGTGGCTCGTTCAACCGATCTGGCCACGAAGCTTCGTACCCGGAGAGCGTCTGAATGGCCTAAGACTCTCAATAAGATTATAGACTAAAAGTTTTAACACGGTGTCATTCTGGTCTAAAATCATAATGCTTTGGATAGGAATGAATTCTGCGCATGTGCGTGAACTTGACTCCTAAAATTTCTCTTGAATATAGAAATATTTTGACATTAAATTTTATTTTAAAAGTTTAACATTTTGAAAAGTTCTTAGTAAGTGTTGGAATATTGTATACCTAAAATAAATAAAATAGAAAAAAAAAAGAAAAATATACTAAAAAAATCTCATTTTCGAGACTCGAACTGATGTCCAGCAAAACTAAACGGCTCGTTCTGCCGATCAGGCCACGAAGCTTCGTACCCGGAAGGCGTCTGAATTGCCTAAGACTCTCATTAAGATTATAAACTAAAAGTTTTAACACGGTGTCATTCTGGTCTAAAATCATAATGCTTTGGATAGGAATGAATTCTGCGCATGTGCGTGAACTTGACTGCTAAAATTTCTCTTGAATATAGAAATATTTTGACATTAAATTTTATTTTAAAAGTTTAACATTTTGAAAAGTTCTTAGTAAGTAATAGAATAATGTATAAATAAAATAGAAGAAAAAAGAAAAAAATATTAAGAAACTCTCATTTTCGAGACTCGAACTGAAGACCAGCAAAACTAAGTGGCTCGTTCAACCGATCTAGCCACGAAGCTTCGTACCCGGAGAGCGTCTGAATGGTCTAAGACTCTCATCAAGATTATAAAATAAAAGTTTTAACACGGTGTCAATCTGGTCTAAAAGCATAATGCTTTGGATAGGAATGAATTCTGCGCATGAGCGTGAACTTGACTCCTAGAATTTCTCTTGAATATAGAAATATTTTGACATTAAATTGTATTTTAAAAGTTTAACATTTTGAAAAGTTCTTAGTAAGTGTTGGAATAATGTATACCTAAAATAAATAAAATAGAAAAAAAAAGAAAAATATACTAAAAAAATCTCATTTTCGAGACTCGAACTGATGTCCAGCAAAACTAAGTGGCTCGTTCAACCGATCTGGCCACGAAGCTTCGTACCCGGAGAGCGTCTGAATGGTCTAAGACTCTAATCAGGATTATAAACTAAAAGTTTTAACACGGTGACAATCTGGCTAAAAGCATAATGATTTGAACAGGAATGAATTCTCCGCATGTGCGTGAACTTGACTGCTAAAATTTCTCTTGAATATAGAAATATTTTGACATTAAATTTTATTTTAAAATTTTAACATTTTGAAAAGTTCTTAGTAAGTAATGGAATAATGTATAAATAAAATAGAAAAAAAAAAAGAAAAAAATATTAAGAAACTCTCATTTTCGAGACTCGAACTGAAGCCCAGCTAAACTAAGTGGCTCGTTCAACCGATCTGGCCACGAAGCTTCGTACCCGGAGAGCGTCTGAATGGTCTAAGACTTTCATCAAGATTATAAACTAAAAGTTTTAACACGGTGACAATCTGGCTAAAAGCATAATGATTTGAACAGGAATGAATTCTCCGCATGTGCGTGAACTTGACTGCTAAAATTTCTCTTGAATATAGAAATATTTTGACATTAAATTTTATTTTAAAAGTTTAACATTTTGAAAAGTTCTTAGTAAGTGTTGGAATAATGTATACCTAAAATAAATAAAATAGAAAAAAAAAGAAAAATATACTAAAAAAATCTCATTTTCGAGACTCGAACTGATGTCCAGCAAAACTAAACGGCTCGTTCTGCCGATCAGGCCACGAAGCATCGTACCCGGAGAGCGTCTGAATGGCCTAAGACTCTCATTAAGATTATAAACTAAAAGTTTTAACACGGTGTCGTTATGGTCTAAAATCATAATGCTTTGGATAGGAATGAATTCTGTGCATGAGCGTGAACTTGACTCCTAAAATTTCTCTTGAATATAGAAATATTTTGACATTAAATTTTATTTTAAAAGTTTAACATTTTGAAAAGTTCTTAGTAAGTGTTGGAATAATGTATACCTAAAATAAATAAAATAGAAAAAAAAAGAAAAATATACTAAAAAAATCTCATTTTCGAGACTCGAACTGATGTCCAGCAAAACTAAACGGCCCGTTCTGCCGATCAGGCCACGAAGCTTCGTACCCGGAGAGCGTCTGAATGGCCTAAGACTCTCAATAAGATTATAGACTAAAAGTTTTAACACGGTGTCATTCTGGTCTAAAATCATAATGCTTTGGATAGGAATGAATTCCGCGCATGTGCGTGAACTTGACTCCTAAAATTTCTCTTGAATATAGAAATATTTTGATATTAAATTTTATTTTAAAAGTTTAACATTTTGAAAAGTTCTTAGTAAGTGTTAGAATAATGTATACCTAAAATAAATAAAATAGAAAAAAAAAAGAAAAATATATTAAAAAAATCTCATTTTCGAGACTCGAACTGAAGACCAGCAAAACTAATTGGCTCGTTCAACCGATCTGGCCACGAAGCTTCGTACCCGGAGAGCGTCTGAATGGTCTAAGACTCTCATCAAGATTATAAACTAAAAGTTTTAACACGGTGACAATCTGGCTAAAAGCATAATGATTTGAACAGGAATGAATTCTCCGCATGTGCGTGAACTTGACTGCTAAAATTTCTCTTGAATATAGAAATATTTTGACATTAAATTTTATTTTAAAAGTTTAACATTTTGAAAAGTTCTTAGTAAGTGTTGGAATAATGTATACCTAAAATAAATAAAATAGAAAAAAAAAGAAAAATATACTAAAAAAATCTCATTTTCGAGACTCGAACTGATGTCCAGCAAAACTAAACGGCTCGTTCTGCCGATCAGGCCACGAAGCATCGTACCCGGAGAGCGTCTGAATGGCCTAAGACTCTCATTAAGATTATAAACTAAAAGTTTTAACACGGTGTCGTTATGGTCTAAAATCATAATGCTTTGGATAGGAATGAATTCTGTGCATGAGCGTGAACTTGACTCCTAAAATTTCTCTTGAATATAGAAATATTTTGACATTAAATTTTATTTTAAAAGTTTAACATTTTGAAAAGTTCTTAGTAAGTGTTGGAATAATGTATACCTAAAATAAATAAAATAGAAAAAAAAAGAAAAATATACTAAAAAAATCTCATTTTCGAGACTCGAACTGATGTCCAGCAAAACTAAACGGCCCGTTCTGCCGATCAGGCCACGAAGCTTCGTACCCGGAGAGCGTCTGAATGGCCTAAGACTCTCAATAAGATTATAGACTAAAAGTTTTAACACGGTGTCATTCTGGTCTAAAATCATAATGCTTTGGATAGGAATGAATTCCGCGCATGTGCGTGAACTTGACTCCTAAAATTTCTCTTGAATATAGAAATATTTTGATATTAAATTTTATTTTAAAAGTTTAACATTTTGAAAAGTTCTTAGTAAGTGTTAGAATAATGTATACCTAAAATAAATAAAATAGAAAAAAAAAAAGAAAAATATATTAAAAAAATCTCATTTTCGAGACTCGAACTGAAGACCAGCAAAACTAATTGGCTCGTTCAACCGATCTGGCCACGAAGCTTCGTACCCGGAGAGCGTCTGAATGGTCTAAGACTCTCATCAAGATTATAAACTAAAAGTTTTAACACGGTGACAATCTGGCTAAAAGCATAATGATTTGAACAGGAATGAATTCTCCGCATGTGCGTGAACTTGACTGCTAAAATTTCTCTTGAATATAGAAATATTTTGACATTAAATTTTATTTTAAAAGTTTAACATTTTGAAAAGTTCTTAGTAAGTAATAGAATAATGTATAAATAAAATAGAAAAAAAAAAGAAAAAAATATTAAGAAACTCTCATTTTCGAGACTCGAACTGAAGACCAGCAAAACTAAGTGGCTCGTTCAACCGATCTGGCCACGAAGCTTCGTACCCGGAGAGCGTCTGAATGGTCTAAGACTCTCATCAAGATTATAAACTAAAAGTTTTAACACGGTGACAATCTGGCTAAAAGCATAATGATTTGAACAGGAATGAATTCTCCGCATGTGCGTGAACTTGACTGCTAAAATTTCTCTTGAATATAGAAATATTTTGACATTAAATTTTATTTTAAAAGTTTAACATTTTGAAAAGTTCTTAGTAAGTGTTGGAATAATGTATACCTAAAATAAACAAAATAGAAAAAAAAAGAAAAATATACTAAAAAAATCTCATTTTCGAGACTCGAACTGATGTCCAGCAAAACTAAACGGCTTGTTCTGCCGATCAGGCCACGAAGCTTCGTACCCGGAGAGCGTCTGAATGGCCTAAGACTCTCATTAAGATTATAAACTAAAAGTTTTAACACGGTGTCGTTATGGTCTAAAATCATAATGCTTTGGATAGGAATGAATTCTGTGCATGAGCGTGAACTTGACTCCTAAAATTTCTCTTGAATATAGAAATATTTTGACATTAAATTGTATTTTAAAAGTTTAACATTTTGAAAAGTTCTTAGTAAGTGTTGGAATAATGTATACCTAAAATAAATAAAATAGAAAAAAAAAGAAAAATATACTAAAAAAATCTCATTTTCGAGACTCGAACTGATGTCCAGCAAAACTAAACGGCTCGTTCTGCCGATCAGGCCACGAAGCATCGTACCCGGAGAGCGTCTGAATGGCCTAAGACTCTCATTAAGATTATAGACTAAAAGTTTTAACACGGTGTCATTCTGGTCTAAAATCATAATGCTTTGGATAGGAATGAATTCTGCGCATGTGCGTGAACTTGACTCCTAAAATTTCTCTTGAATATAGAAATATTTTGACATTAAATTTTATTTTAAAAGTTTAACATTTTGAAAAGTTCTTAGTAAGTGTTAGAATAATGTATACCTAAAATAAATAAAATAGAAAAAAAAAGAAAAATATATTAAAAAAATCTCATTTTCGAGACTCGAACTGAAGACCAGCAAAACTAAGTGGCTCTTTCAACCAATCTGGCCACGAAGCTTCGTACCCGGAGAGCGTCTGAATGGTCTAAGACTCTCATCAAGATTATAAACTAAAAGTTTTAACACGGTGACAATCTGGCTAAAAGCATAATGATTTGAACAGGAATGAATTCTCCGCATGTGCGTGAACTTGACTGCTAAAATTTCTCTTGAATATAGAAATATTTTGACATTAAATTTTATTTTAAAAGTTTAACATTTTGAAAAGTTCTTAGTAAGTGTTGGAATAATGTATACCTAAAATAAATAAAATAGAAAAAAAAAAGAAAAATATACTAAAAAAATCTCATTTTCGAGACTCGAACTGATGTCCAGCAAAACTAAACGGCTCGTTCTGCCGATCAGGCCACGAAGCTTCGCACCCGGAGAGCGTCTGAATGGTCTAAGACTCTCATCAAGATTATAAACTAAAAGTTTTAACACGGTGACAATCTGGTCTAAAAGCATAATGATTTGAACAGGAATGAATTCTCCGCATGTGCGTGAACTTGACTGCTAAAATTTCTCTTGAATATAGAAATATTTTGACATTAAATTTTATTTTAAAAGTTTAACATTTTGAAAAGTTCTTAGTAAGTAATGGAATAATGTATAAATAAAATAGAAAAAAAAAGAAAAAATATTAAGAAAATCTCATTTTCGAGACTCGAACTGAAGACCAGCAAAACTAAGTGGCTCGTTCAACCGACCTGGATACGAAGATTCGTACCCGGAGAGCGTCTGAATGGTCTAAGACTCTCATCAATATTATAAACTAAAAGTTTTAACACGGTGTCATTCTGGTCTAAAATCATAATGCTTTAGATAGGAATGAATTCTGCGCATGTGCGTGAACTTGACTCCTAAAATTTCTCTTGAATATAGAAATATTTTGACATTAAATTTTATTTTAAAAGTTTAACATTTTGAAAAGTTCTTAGTAAGTGTTGGAATAATGTATACCTAAAATAAATAAAATAGAAAAAAAAAGAAAAATATACTAAAAAAATCTCATTTTCGAGACTCGAACTGAAGAGCAGCAAAACTAAGTGGCTCGTTCAGCCGATCCAGCCACGAAGCTTCGTACCCGGAAGGCGTCTGAATTGCCTATGACTCTCATTAAGATTATAAACTAAAAGTTTGAACACGGTGTCATTATGGTCTAAAATCATAATGCTTTGGATAGGAATGAATTCTGCGCATGAGCGTGAACTTGACTCCTAAAATTTCTCTTGAATATAGAAATATTTTGACATTAAATTTTATTTTAAAAGTTTAACATTTTGAAAAGTTCTTAGTAAGTAATGGAATAATGTATAAATAAAATAAATAAAATAGAAAAAAAAAAGAAAAATATACTAAAAAAATCTCATTTTCGAGACTCGAACTGATGTCCAGCAAAACTAAACGGCTCTTTCTGCCGATCAGGCCACGAAGCTCCGTACCCGGAGAGCGTCTGAATGGCCTAAGACTCTCATTAAGATTATAAACTAAAAGTTTTAACACGGTGTCATTCTGGTCTAAAATCATAATGCTTTGGATAGGAATGAATTCTGCGCATGTGCGTGAACTTGACTCCTAAAATTTCTCTTGAATATAGAAATATTTTGATATTAAATTTTATTTTAAAAGTTTAACATTTTAAAAAGTTCTTAGTAAGTGTTAGAATAATGTATACCTAAAATAAATAAAATAGAAAAAAAAAAAGAAAAATATATTAAAAAAATCTCATTTTCGAGACTCGAACTGAAGACCAGCAAAACTAATTGGCTCGTTCAACCGATCTGGCCACGAAGCTTCGTACCCGGAGAGCGTCTGAATGGTCTAAGACTCTCATCAAGATTATAAACTAAAAGTTTTAACACGGTGACAATCTGGCTAAAAGCATAATGATTTGAACAGGAATGAATTCTCCGCATGTGCGTGAACTTGACTGCTAAAATTTCTCTTGAATATAGAAATATTTTGACATTAAATTTTATTTTAAAATTTTAACATTTTGAAAAGTTCTTAGTAAGTAATAGAATAATGTATAAATAAAATAGAAAAAAAAAAGAAAAAAATATTAAGAAACTCTCATTTTCGAGACTCGAACTGAAGACCAGCAAAACTAAGTGGCTCGTTCAACCGATCTAGCCACGAAGCTTCGTACCCGGAGAGCGTCTGAATGGTCTAAGACTCTCATCAAGATTATAAAATAAAAGTTTTAACACGGTGTCAATCTGGTCTAAAAGCATAATGCTTTGGATAGGAATGAATTCTGCGCATGAGCGTGAACTTGACTCCTAGAATTTCTCTTGAATATAGAAATATTTTGACATTAAATTGTATTTTAAAAGTTTAACATTTTGAAAAGTTCTTAGTAAGTGTTGGAATAATGTATACCTAAAATAAATAAAATAGAAAAAAAAGAAAAATATACTAAAAAAATCTCATTTTCGAGACTCGAACTGATGTCCAGCAAAACTAAACGCCTCGTTCTGCCGATCAGGCCACGAAGCTTCGTACCCGGAGAGCGTCTGAATGGCCTAAGACTCTTATTACGATTATAAACTAAAAGTTTTACACGGTGTCATTCTGGTCTAAAATCATAATGCTTTGGATAGGAATGAATTCTGCGCATGTGCGTGAACTTGACTCCTAAAATTTCTCTTGAATATAGAAATATTTTGACATTAAATTTTATTTTAAAAGTTTAACATTTTGAAAAGTTCTTAGTAAGTGTTGGAATAATGTATACCTAAAATAAATAAAATAGAAGAAAAAAAAGAAAAATATACTAAAAAAATCTCATTTTCGAGACTCGAACTGATGTCCAGCAAAACTAAGTGGCTCGTTCAACCGATCTGGCCACGAAGCTTCGTACCCGGAGAGCGTCTGAATGGTCTAAGACTCTCATCAAGATTATAAACTAAAAGTTTTAACACGGTGACAATCTGGCTAAAAGCATAATGATTTGAACAGGAATGAATTCTCCGCATGTGCGTGAACTTGACTGCTAAAATTTCTCTTGAATATAGAAATATTTTGACATTAAATTTTATTTTAAAAGTTTAACATTTTGAAAAGTTCTTAGTAAGTTTTGGAATAATGTATACCTAAAATAAATAAAATAGAAAAAAAAAGAAAAATATACTAAAAAAATCTCATTTTCGAGACTCGAACTGATGTCCAGCAAAACTAAACGGCTCGTTCTGCCGATCAGGCCACGAAGCTTCGCACCCGGAGAGCGTCTGAATGGTCTAAGACTCTCATCAAGATTATAAACTAAAAGTTTTAACACGGTGACAATCTGGTCTAAAAGCATAATGATTTGAACAGGAATGAATTCTCCGCATGTGCGTGAACTTGACTGCTAAAATTTCTCTTGAATATAGAAATATTTTGACATTAAATTTTATTTTAAAAGTTTAACATTTTGAAAAGTTCTTAGTAAGTAATGGAATAATGTATAAATAAAATAGAAAAAAAAAGAAAAAAATATTAAGAAAATCTCATTTTCGAGACTCGAACTGAAGACCAGCAAAACTAAGTGGCTCGTTCAACCGATCTGGATACGAAGATTCGTACCCGGAGAGCGTCTGAATGGTCTAAGACTCTCATCAAGATTATAAACTAAAAGTTTTAACACGGTGTCATTCTGGTCTAAAATCATAATGCTTTGGATAGGAATGAATTCTGCGCATGTGCGTGAACTTGACTCCTAAAATTTCTCTTGAATATAGAAATATTTTGACATTAAATTTTATTTTAAAAGTTTAACATTTTGAAAAGTTCTTAGTAAGTGTTAGAATAATGTATACCTAAAATAAATAAAATAGAAAAAAAAAGAAAAATATATTAAAAAAATCTCATTTTCGAGACTCGAACTGAAGACCAGCAAAACTAAGTGGCTCTTTCAACCGATCTGGCCACGAAGCTTCGTACCCGGAGAGCGTCTGAATGGTCTAAGACTCTCATCAAGATTATAAACTAAAAGTTTTAACACGGTGACAATCTGGCTAAAAGCATAATGATTTGAACAGGAATGAATTCTCCGCATGTGCGTGAACTTGACTGCTAAAATTTCTCTTGAATATAGAAATATTTTGACATTAAATTTTATTTTAAAAGTTTAACATTTTGAAAAGTTCTTAGTAAGTAATGGAATAATATATAAATAAAATAGAAAAAAAAAAGAAAAAAATATTAAGAAACTCTCATTTTCGAGACTCGAACTGAAGACCAGCAAAACTAAGTGGCTCGTTCAACCGATCTAGCCACGAAGCTTCGTACCCGGAGAGCGTCTGAATGGTCTAAGACTCTCATCAAGATTATAAAATAAAAGTTTTAACACGGTGTCAATCTGGTCTAAAAGCATAATGCTTTGGATAGGAATGAATTCTGCGCATGAGCGTGAACTTGACTCCTAAAATTTCTCTTGAATATAGAAATATTTTGACATTAAATTGTATTTTAAAAGTTTAACATTTTGAAAAGTTCTTAGTAAGTGTTGGAATAATGTATACCTAAAATAAATAAAATAGAAAAAAAAAGAAAAATATACTAAAAAAATCTCATTTTCGAGACTCGAACTGATGTCCAGCAAAACTAAACGGCTCGTTCTGCCGATCAGGCCACGAAGCTTCGTACCCGGAGAGCGTCTGAATGGCCTACGACTCTCATTAAGATTATAGACTAAAAGTTTTAACACGGTGTCATTCTGGTCTAAAATCATAATGCTTTGGATAGGAATGAATTCTGCGCATGTGCGTGAACTTGACTCCTAAAATTTCTCTTGAATATAGAAATATTTTGACATTAAATTTTATTTTAAAAGTTTAACATTTTGAAAAGTTCTTAGTAAGTGTTAGAATAATGTATACCTAAAATAAATAAAATAGAAAAAAAAAGAAAAATATATTAAAAAAATCTCATTTTCGAGACTCGAACTGAAGACCAGCAAATCTAAGTGGCTCTTTCAACCGATCTGGCCACGAAGCTTCGTACCCGGAGAGCGTCTGAATGGTCTAAGACTCTCATCAAGATTATAAACTAAAAGTTTTAACACGGTGACAATCTAGCTAAAAGCATAATGATTTGAACAGGAATGAATTCTCCGCATGTGCGTGAACTTGACTGCTAAAATTTCTCTTGAATATAGAATTATTTTGACATTAAATTTTATTTTAAAAGTTTAACATTTTGAAAAGTTCTTAGTAAGTAATGGAATAATGTATAAATAAAATAGAAAAAAAAAAGAAAAAAATATTAAGAAACTCTCATTTTCGAGACTCGAACTGAAGACCAGCAAAACTAAGTGGCTCGTTCAACCGATCTAGCCACGAAGCTTCGTACCCGGAGAGCGTCTGAATGGTCTAAGACTCTCATCAAGATTATAAAATAAAAGTTTTAACACGGTGTCAATCTGGTCTAAAAGCATAATGCTTTGGATAGGAATGAATTCTGCGCATGAGCGTGAACTTGACTCCTAAAATTTCTCTTGAATATAGAAATATTTTGACATTAAATTGTATTTTAAAAGTTTAACATTTTGAAAAGTTCTTAGTAAGTGTTGGAATAATGTATACCTAAAATAAATAAAATAGAAAAAAAAAGAAAAATATACTAAAAAAATCTCATTTTCGAGACTCGAACTGATGTCCAGCAAAACTAAACGGCTCGTTCTGCCGATCAGGCCACGAAGCTTCGCACTCGGAGAGCGTCTGAATGGTCTAAGACTCTCATCAAGATTATAAACTAAAAGTTTTAACACGGTGACAATCTGGTCTAAAAGCATAATGATTTGAACAGGAATGAATTCTCCGCATGTGCGTGAACTTGACTGCTAAAATTTCTCTTGAATATAGAAATATTTTGACATTAAATTTTATTTTAAAAGTTTAACATTTTGAAAAGTTCTTAGTAAGTAATGGAATAATGTATAAATAAAATAGAAAAAAAAAGAAAAAAATATTAAGAAAATCTCATTTTCGAGACTCGAACTGAAGACCAGCAAAACTAAGTGGCTCGTTCAACCGATCTAGCCACGAAGCTTCGTACCCGGAGAGCGTCTGAATGGTCTAAGACTCTCATCAAGATTATAAAATAAAAGTTTTAACACGGTGTCAATCTGGTCTAAAAGCATAATGCTTTGGATAGGAATGAATTCTGCGCATGAGCGTGAACTTGACTCCTAAAATTTCTCTTGAATATAGAAATATTTTGACATTAAATTGTATTTTAAAAGTTTAACATTTTGAAAAGTTCTTAGTAAGTGTTGGAATAATGTATACCTAAAATAAATAAAATAGAAAAAAAAAGAAAAATATACTAAAAAAATCTCATTTTCGAGACTCGAACTGATGTCCAGCAAAACTAAACGGCTCGTTCTGCCGATCAGGCCACGAAGCTTCGTACCCGGAGAGCGTCTGAATGGCCTACGACTCTCATTAAGATTATAGACTAAAAGTTTTAACACGGTGTCATTCTGGTCTAAAATCATAATGCTTTGGATAGGAATGAATTCTGCGCATGTGCGTGAACTTGACTCCTAAAATTTCTCTTGAATATAGAAATATTTTGACATTAAATTTTATTTTAAAAGTTTAACATTTTGAAAAGTTCTTAGTAAGTGTTAGAATAATGTATACCTAAAATAAATAAAATAGAAAAAAAAAGAAAAATATATTAAAAAAATCTCATTTTCGAGACTCGAACTGAAGACCAGCAAAACTAAGTGGCTCTTTCAACCGATCTGGCCACGAAGCTTCGTACCCGGAGAGCGTCTGAATGGTCTAAGACTCTCATCAAGATTATAAACTAAAAGTTTTAACACGGTGACAATCTAGCTAAAAGCATAATGATTTGAACAGGAATGAATTCTCCGCATGTGCGTGAACTTGACTGCTAAAATTTCTCTTGAATATAGAATTATTTTGACATTAAATTTTATTTTAAAAGTTTAACATTTTGAAAAGTTCTTAGTAAGTAATGGAATAATGTATAAATAAAATAGAAAAAAAAAAGAAAAAAATATTAAGAAACTCTCATTTTCGAGACTCGAACTGAAGACCAGCAAAACTAAGTGGCTCGTTCAACCGATCTAGCCACGAAGCTTCGTACCCGGAGAGCGTCTGAATGGTCTAAGACTCTCATCAAGATTATAAAATAAAAGTTTTAACACGGTGTCAATCTGGTCTAAAAGCATAATGCTTTGGATAGGAATGAATTCTGCGCATGAGCGTGAACTTGACTCCTAAAATTTCTCTTGAATATAGAAATATTTTGACATTAAATTGTATTTTAAAAGTTTAACATTTTGAAAAGTTCTTAGTAAGTGTTGGAATAATGTATACCTAAAATAAATAAAATAGAAAAAAAAAGAAAAATATACTAAAAAAATCTCATTTTCGAGACTCGAACTGATGTCCAGCAAAACTAAACGGCTCGTTCTGCCGATCAGGCCACGAAGCTTCGCACCCGGAGAGCGTCTGAATGGTCTAAGACTCTCATCAAGATTATAAACTAAAAGTTTTAACACGGTGACAATCTGGTCTAAAAGCATAATGATTTGAACAGGAATGAATTCTCCGCATGTGCGTGAACTTGACTGCTAAAATTTCTCTTGAATATAGAAATATTTTGACATTAAATTTTATTTTAAAAGTTTAACATTTTGAAAAGTTCTTAGTAAGTAATGGAATAATGTATAAATAAAATAGAAAAAAAAAGAAAAAAATATTAAGAAAATCTCATTTTCGAGACTCGAACTGAAGACCAGCAAAACTAAGTGGCTCGTTCAACCGATCTGGATACGAAGATTCGTACCCGGAGAGCGTCTGAATGGTCTAAGACTCTCATCAAGATTATAAACTAAAAGTTTTAACACGGTGTCATTCTGGTCTAAAATCATAATGCTTTGGATAGGAATGAATTCTGCGCATGTGCGTGAACTTGACTCCTAAAATTTCTCTTGAATATAGAAATATTTTGACATTAAATTTTATTTTAAAAGTTTAACATTTTGAAAAGTTCTTAGTAAGTGTTGGAATAATGTATACCTAAAATAAATAAAATAGAAAAAAAAAGAAAAATATACTAAAAAAATCTCATTTTCGAGACTCGAACTGAAGAGCAGCAAAACTAAGTGGCTCGTTCAGCCGATCCAGCCACGAAGCTTCGTACCCGGAAGGCGTCTGAATTGCCTAAGACTCTCATTAAGATTATAAACTAAAAGTTTGAACACGGTGTCATTATGGTCTAAAATCATAATGCTTTGGATAGGAATGAATTCTGCGCATGAGCGTGAACTTGACTCCTAAAATTTCTGTTGAATATAGAAATATTTTGACATTAAATTTTATTTTAAAAGTTTAACATTTTGAAAAGTTCTTAGTAAGTAATGGAATAATGTATAAATAAAATAAATAAAATAGAAAAAAAAAAGAAAAATATACTAAAAAAATCTCATTTTCGAGACTCGAACTGATGTCCAGCAAAACTAAACGGCTCTTTCTGCCGATCAGGCCACGAAGCTCCGTACCCGGAGAGCGTCTGAATGGCCTAAGACTCTCATTAAGATTATGAACTAAAAGTTTTAACACGGTGTCATTCTGGTCTAAAATCATAATGCTTTGGATAGGAATGAATTCTGCGCATGTGCGTGAACTTGACTCCTAAAATTTCTCTTGAATATAGAAATATTTTGATATAAAATTTTATTTTAAAAGTTTAACATTTTGAAAAGTTCTTAGTAAGTGTTAGAATAATGTATACCTAAAATAAATAAAATAGAAAAAAAAAGAAAAATATATTAAAAAAATCTCTCTTTCGAGACTCGAACTGAAGACCAGCAAAACTAATTGGCTCGTTCAACCGATCTGGTCACGAAGCTTCGTACCCGGAGAGCGTCTGAATGGTCTAAGACTCTCATCAAGATTATAAACTAAAAGTTTTAACACGGTGACAATCTGGCTAAAAGCATAATGATTTGAACAGGAATGAATTCTCCGCATGTGCGTGAACTTGACTGCTAAAATTTCTCTTGAATATAGAAATATTTTGACATTAAATTTTATTTTAAAAGTTTAACATTTTGAAAAGTTCTTAGTAAGTAATAGAATAATGTATAAATAAAATAGAAAAAAAAAAGAAAAAAATATTAAGAAACTCTCATTTTCGAGACTCGAACTGAAGACCAGCAAAACTAAGTGGCTCGTTCAAATGATCTAGCCACGAAGCTTCGTACCCGGAGAGCGTCTGAATGGTCTAAGACTCTCATCAAGATTATAAAATAAAAGTTTTAACACGGTGTCAATCTGGTCTAAAAGCATAATGCTTTGGATAGGAATGAATTCTGCGCATGAGCGTGAACTTGACTCCTAGAATTTCTCTTGAATATAGAAATATTTTGACATTAAATTGTATTTTAAAAGTTTAACATTTTGAAAAGTTCTTAGTAAGTGTTGGAATAATGTATACCTAAAATAAATAAAATAGAAAAAAAAGAAAAATATACTAAAAAAATCTCATTTTCGAGACTCGAACTGATGTCCAGCAAAACTAAACGGCTCGTTCTGCCGATCAGGCCACGAAGCTTCGTACCCGGAGAGCGTCTGAATGGCCTAAGACTCTTATTACGATTATAAACTAAAAGTTTTACACGGTGTCATTCTGGTCTAAAATCATAATGCTTTGGATAGGAATGAATTCTGCGCATGTGCGTGAACTTGACTCCTAAAATTTCTCTTGAATATAGAAATATTTTGACATTAAATTTTATTTTAAAAGTTTAACATTTTGAAAAGTTCTTAGTAAGTGTTGGAATAATGTATACCTAAAATAAATAAAATAGAAAAAAAAAGAAAAATATACTAAAAAAATCTCATTTTCGAGACTCGAACTGATGTCCAGCAAAACTAAGTGGCTCGTTCAACCGATCTGGCCACGAAGCTTCGTACCCGGAGAGCGTCTGAATGGTCTAAGACTCTCATCAAGATTATAAACTAAAAGTTTTAACACGGTGACAATCTGGCTAAAAGCATAATGATTTGAACAGGAATGAATTCTCCGCATGTGCGTGAACTTGACTGCTAAAATTTCTCTTGAATATAGAAATATTTTGACATTAAATTTTATTTTAAAAGTTTAACATTTTGAAAAGTTCTTAGTAAGTGTTGGAATAATGTATACCTAAAATAAACAAAATAGAAAAAAAAAGAAAAATATACTAAAAAAATCTCATTTTCGAGACTCGAACTGATGTCCAGCAAAACTAAACGGCTTGTTCTGCCGATCAGGCCACGAAGCTTCGTACCCGGAGAGCGTCTGAATGGCCTAAGACTCTCATTAAGATTATAAACTAAAAGTTTTAACACGGTGTCGTTATGGTCTAAAATCATAATGCTTTGGATAGGAATGAATTCTGCGCATGTGCGTGAAATTGACTCCTAAAATTTCTCTTGAATATAGAAATATTTTGACATTAAATTTTATTTTAAAAGTTTAACATTTTGAAAAGTTCTTAGTAAGTAATGGAATAATGTATAAATAAAATAGAAAAAAAAAAGAAAAATATATTAAAAAAATCTCATTTTCGAGACTCGAACTGAAGACCAGCAAAACTAAGTGGCTCGTTCAGCCGATCCGGCCACGAAGCTTCGTACCCGGAGAGCGTCTGAATGGTCTAAGACTCTCATCAAGATTATAAAATAAAAGTTTTAACACGGTGTCAATCTGGTCTAAAAGCATAATGATTTGAATAAGAATGAATTCTGCGCATGTGCGTGAACTTCACTCCTAAAATTTCTCTTGAACATAGAAATATTTTGACATTCAATTTTATTTTAAAAGTTTAACATTTTGAAAAGTTCTTAGTAAGTGTTGGAATAATGTATACCTAAAATAAATAAAATAGAAAAAAAAAAGAAAAATATACTAAAAAAATCTCATTTTCGAGACTCGAACTGATGTCCAGCAAAACTAAACGGCTCGTTCTGCCGATCAGGCCACGAAGCTTCGTGTTCGGAGAGCGTCTGAATGGCCTAAGACTTTCATTAAGATTATAAACACAAAGTTTTAACACGGTGTCATTCTGGTCTAAAATCATAATGCTTTGGATAGGAATGAATTCTGCGCATGTGCGTGAAATTGACTCCTAAAATTTCTCTTGAATATAGAAATATTTTGACATTAAATTTTATTTTAAAAGTTTAACATTTTGAAAAGTTCTTAGTAAGTAATGGAATAATGTATAATTAAAATAGAAAAAAAAAGAAAAATATATTAAAAAAATCTCATTTTCGAGACTCGAACTGAAGACCAGCAAAACTAAATGGCTCGTTCAACCGATATGGATACGAAGCTTCGTACCCAGAGAGCGTCTGAATGGTCTAAGACTCTCATCAAGATTATAAACTAAAAGTATTAACACGGTGTCATTCTGGTCTAAAATCATAATGCTTTGGATAGGAATGAATTCTGCGCATGTGCGTGAACTTGACTCCTAAAATTTCTCTTGAATATAGAAATATTTTGACATTAAATTTTATTTTAAAAGTTTAATATTTTGAAAAGTTCTTAGTAAGTGTTGGAATAATGTATACCTAAAATAAATAAAATAGAAAAAAAAAAGAAAAATATACTAAAAAAATCTAATTTTCGAGACTCGAACTGAAGACCAGCAAAACTAAGTGGCTCGTTCAGCCGTTCCGGCCACGAAGCTTCGTACCCGGAGAGCGTCTGAATGGTCTAAGACTCTCATCAAGATTATAAAATAAAAGTTTTAACACGGTGTCAATCTGGTCTAAAAGCATAATGATTTGAATAGGAATGAATTCTGTGCATGTGCGTGAACTTGACTCCTAAAATTTCTCTTAAATATAGAAATATTTTGACATTCAATTTTATTTTAAAAGTTTAACATTTTGAAAAGTTCTTAGTAAGTGTTGGAATAATGTATACCTAAAATAAACAAAATAGAAAAAAAAAAGAAAAATATACTAAAAAAATCTCATTTTCGAGACTCGAACTGATGTCCAGCAAAACTAAACGGCTTGTTCTGCCGATCAGGCCACGAAGCTTCGTACCCGGAGAGCGTCTGAATGGCCTAAGACTCTCATTAAGATTATAAACTAAAAGTTTTAACACGGTGTCGTTATGGTCTAAAATCATAATGCTTTGGATAGGAATGAATTCTGTGCATGAGCGTGAACTTGACTCCTAAAATTTCTCTTGAATATAGAAATATTTTGACATTAAATTGTATTTTAAAAGTTTAACATTTTGAAAAGTTCTTAGTAAGTGTTGGAATAATGTATACCTAAAATAAATAAAATAGAAAAAAAAAGAAAAATATACTAAAAAAATCTCATTTTCGAGACTCGAACTGATGTCCAGCAAAACTAAACGGCTCGTTCTGCCGATCAGGCCACGAAGCTTCGTACCCGGAGAGCGTCTGAATGGCCTACGACTCTCATTAAGATTATAGACTAAAAGTTTTAACACGGTGTCATTCTGGTCTAAAATCATAATGATTTGGATAGGAATGAATTCTGCGCATGTGCGTGAACTTGACTCCTAAAATTTCTCTTGAATATAGAAATATTTTGACATTAAATTTTATTTTAAAAGTTTAACATTTTGAAAAGTTCTTAGTAAGTGTTAGAATAATGTATACCTAAAATAAATAAAATAGAAAAAAAAAGAAAAATATATTAAAAAAATCTCATTTTCGAGACTCGAACTGAAGACCAGCAAAACTAAGTGGCTCTTTCAACCGATCTGGCCACGAAGCTTCGTACCCGGAGAGCGTCTGAATGGTCTAAGACTCTCATCAAGATTATAAACTAAAAGTTTTAACACGGTGACAATCTGGCTAAAAGCATAATGATTTGAACAGGAATGAATTCTCCGCATGTGCGTGAACTTGACTGCTAAAATTTCTCTTGAATATAGAAATATTTTGACATTAAATTTTATTTTAAAAGTTTAACATTTTGAAAAGTTCTTAGTAAGTAATGGAATAATGTATAAATAAAATAGAAAAAAAAAAAGAAAAAAATATTAAGAAACTCTCATTTTCGAGACTCGAACTGAAGACCAGCAAAACTAAGTGGCTCGTTCAGCCGATCCGGCCACGAAGCTTCGTACCCGGAGAGCGTCTGAATGGCCTAAGACTCTCATTAAGATTATAAACAAAGTTTTAACACGGTGTCATTCTGGTCTAAAATCATAATGCTTTGGATAGGAATGAATTCTGCGCATGTGCGTGAAATTGACTCCTAAAATTTCTCTTGAATATAGAAATATTTTGACATTAAATTTTATTTTAAAAGTTTAACATTTTGAAAAGTTCTTAGTAAGTAATGGAATAATGTATAAATAAAATAGAAAAAAAAAAGAAAAATATATTAAAAAAATCTCATTTTCGAGACTCGAACTGAAGACCAGCAAAACTAAGTGGCTCGTTCAGCCGATCCGGCCACGAAGCTTCGTACCCGGAGAGCGTCTGAATGGTCTAAGACTCTCATCAAGATTATAAAATAAAAGTTTTAACACGGTGTCAATCTGGTCTAAAAGCATAATGATTTGAATAAGAATGAATTCTGCGCATGTGCGTGAACTTCACTCCTAAAATTTCTCTTGAACATAGAAATATTTTGACAT
The DNA here is from genome assembly GCF_947563725.1 of Argiope bruennichi. NCBI lineage: Eukaryota > Metazoa > Arthropoda > Arachnida > Araneae > Araneidae > Argiope > Argiope bruennichi. The sequence goes on from NC_079157.1 coordinate 100,539,920, forward strand.
TCAATTTTATTTTAAAAGTTTAACATTTTGAAAAGTTCTTAGTAAGTGTTGGAATAATGTATACCTAAAATAAATAAAATAGAAAAAAAAAAAGAAAAATATACTAAAAAAATCTCATTTTCGAGACTCGAACTGAAGACCAGCAAAACTAAATGGCTCGTTCAGCCGTTCCGGCCACGAAGCTTCGTACCCGGAGAGCGTCTGAATGGTCTAAGACTCTCATCAAGATTATAAAATAAAAGTTTTAACACGGTGTCAATCTGGTCTAAAAGCATAATGATTTGAATAGGAATGAATTCTGTGCATGTGCGTGAACTTGACTCCTAAAATTTCTCTTGAATATAGAAATATTTTGACATTCAATTTTATTTTAAAAGTTTAACATTTTGAAAAGTTCTTAGTAAGTGTTGGAATAATGTATACCTAAAATAAATAAAATAGAAAAAAAAAAAAGAAAAATATACTAAAAAAATCTCATTTTCGAGACTCGAACTGATGTCCAGCAAAACTAAACGGCTCGTTCTGCCGATCAGGCCACGAATCTTCGTGTTCGGAGAGCGTCTGAATGGCCTAAGACTCTCATTAAGATTATATACTAAAAGTTTTAACACGGTGTCATTCTGGTCTAAAATCATAATGCTTTGGATAGGAATGAATTCTGCGCATGTGCGTGAACTTGACTCCTAAAATTTCTCTTGAATATAGAAATATTTTGACATTAAATTTTATTTTAAAAGTTTAACATTTTGAAAAGTTCTTAGTAAGTGTTGGAATAATGTATACCTAAAATAAATAAAATAGAAAAAAAAAGAAAAGTATACTAAAAAAATCTCATTTTCGAGACTCGAACTGATGTCCAGCAAAATTAAACGGCTCGTTCTGCCGATCAGGCCACGAAGCTTCGTACCCGGAGAGCGTCTGAATGGCCTAAGACTCTCATTAAGATTATAAACTAAAAGTTTTAACACGGTGTCATTCTGGTCTAAAATCATAATGCTTTGGATAGGAATGAATTCTGCGCATGTGCGTGAACTTGACTCCTAAAATTTCTCTTGAATATAGAAATATTTTGACATTAAATTTTATTTTAAAAGTTTAACATTTTGAAAAGTTCTTAGTAAGTAATGGAATAATGTATAAATAAAATAGAAAAAAAAGAAAAATATATTTAAAAAATCTCATTTTCGAGACTCGAACTGAAGACCAGCAAAACTAAGTGGCTCGTTCAACCGATCTGGCCACGAAGCTTCGTACCCGGAGAGCGTCTGAATGGTCTAAGACTCTCATCAAGATTATAAACTAAAAGTTTTAACACGGTTTCATTCTGGTCTAAAATCATAATGCTTTGGATAGGAATGAATTCTGCGCATGTGCGTGAACTTGACTCCTAAAATTTCTCTTCAATATAGAAATATTTTGACATTAAATTTTATTTTAAAAGTTTAACATTTTGAAAAGTTCTTAGTAAGTGTTGGAATAATGTATACCTAAAATAAATAAAATAGAAAAAAAAGAAAAATATATTTAAAAAATCTCATTTTCGAGACTCGAACTGATGTCCAGCAAAACTAAACGGCTCGTTCTGCCGATCAGGCCACGAAGCTTCGTGTTCGGAGAGCGTCTGAATGGCCTAAGACTCTCATTAAGATTATAAACACAAAGTTTTAACACGGTGTCATTCTGGTCTAAAATCATAATGCTTTGGATAGGAATGAATTCTGCGCATGTGCGTGAAATTGACTCCTAAAATTTCTCTTGAATATAGAAATATTTTGACATTAAATTTTATTTTAAAAGTTTAACATTTTGAAAAGTTCTTAGTAAGTAATGGAATAATGTATAAATAAAATAGAAAAAAAAAGAAAAATATATTAAAAAAATCTCATTTTCGAGACTCGAACTGAAGACCAGCAAAACTAAGTGGCTCGTTCAACCGATCTGGATACGAAGCTTCGTACCCAGAGAGCGTCTGAATGGTCTAAGACTCTCATCAAGATTATAAACTAAAAGTATTAACACGGTGTCATTCTGGTCTAAAATCATAATGCTTTGGATAGGAATGAATTCTGCGCATGTGCGTGAACTTGACTCCTAAAATTTCTCTTGAATATAGAAATATTTTGACATTAAATTTTATTTTAAAAGTTTAACATTTTGAAAAGTTCTTAGTAAGTGTTGGAATAATGTATACCTAAAATAAATAAAATAGAAAAAAAAAAAAAGAAAAATATACTAAAAAAATCTCATTTTCGAGACTCGAACTGATGTCCAGCAAAACTAAACGGCTCGTTCAGCCGTTCCGGCCACGAAGCTTCGTACCCGGAGAGCGTCTGAATGGTCTAAGACTCTCATCAAGATTATAAAATAAAAGTTTTAACACGGTGTCAATCTGGTCTAAAATCATAATGCTTTGGATAGGAATGAATTCTGCGCATGTGCGTGAAATTGACTCCTAAAATTTCTCTTGAATATAGAAATATTTTGACATTAAATTTTATTTTAAAAGTTTAACATTTTGAAAAGTTCTTAGTAAGTAATGGAATAATGTATAAATAAAATAGAAAAAAAAAGAAAAATATATTAAAAAAATCTCATTTTCGAGACTCGAACTGAAGACCAGCAAAACTAAGTGGCTCGTTCAACCGATCTGGATACGAAGCTTCGTACCCAGAGAGCGTCTGAATGGTCTAAGACTCTCATCAAGATTATAAACTAAAAGTATTAACACGGTGTCATTCTGGTCTAAAATCATAATGCTTTGGATAGGAATGAATTCTGCGCATGTGCGTGAACTTGACTCCTAAAATTTCACTTGAATATAGAAATATTTTGACATTAAATTTTATTTTAAAAGTTTAACATTTTGAAAAGTTCTTAGTAAGTGTTGGAATAATGTATACCTAAAATAAATAAAATAGAAAAAAAAAAAAGAAAAATATACTAAAAAAATCTCATTTTCGAGACTCGAACTGATGTCCAGCAAAACTAAACGGCTCGTTCTGCCGATCAGGCCACGAAGCTTCGTACCCGGAGTGCGTCTGAATGGCCTAAGACTCTCATTAAGATTATAAACTAAAAGTTTTAACACGGTGTCATTCTGGTCTAAAATCATAATGCTTTGGATAGGAATGAATTCTGCGCATGTGCGTGAACTTGACTCCTAAAATTTCTCTTGAATATAGAAATATTTTGACATTAAATTTTATTTTAAAAGTTTAACATTTTGAAAAGTTCTTAGTAAGTGTTGGAATAATGTATACCTAAAAAATAATAAAATAGAAAAAAAAGAAAAATATACTAAAAAAATCTAATTTTCGAGACTCGAACTGAAGACCAGCAAAACTAAGTGACTCGTTCAGCCGTTCCGGCCACGAAGCTTCGTACCCGGAGAGCGTCTGAATGGTCTAAGACTCTCATCAAGATTATAAAATAAAAGTTTTAACACGGTGTCAATCTGGTCTAAAAGCATAATGATTTGAATAGGAATGAATTCTGTGCATGTGCGTGAACTTGACTCCTAAAATTTCTCTTGAATATAGAAATATTTTGACATTCAATTTTATTTTAAAAGTTTAACATTTTGAAAAGTTCTTAGTAAGTGTTGGAATAATGTATACCTAAAATAAATAAAATAGAAAAAAAAGAAAAATATACTAAAAAAATCTCATTTTCGAGACTCGAACTGATGTCCAGCAAAACTAAACGGCTCGTTCTGCCGATCAGGCCACGAAGCTTCGTGTTCGGAGAGCGTCTGAATGGCCTAAGACTCTCATTAAGATTATAAACTAAAAGTTTTAACACGGTGTCATTCTGGTCTAAAATCATAATGCTTTGGATAGGAATGAATTCTGCGCATGTGCGTGAAATTGACTCCTAAAATTTCTCTTGAATATAGAAATATTTTGACATTAAATTTTATTTTAAAAGTTTAACATTTTGAAAAGTTCTTAGTAAGTGTTGGAATAATGTATACCTAAAATAAATAAAATAGAAAAATATATTTAAAAAATCTCATTTTCGAGACTCGAACTGAAGACCAGCAAAACTAAGTGGCTCGTTCAACCGATCTGGCCACGAAGCTTCGTACCCGGAGAGCGTCTGAATGGTCTAAGACTCTCATCAAGATTATAAACTAAAAGTTTTAACACGGTGTCATTCTGGTCTAAAATCATAATGCTTTGGATAGGAATGAATTCTGCGCATGTGCGTGAACTTGACTCCTAAAATTTCTCTTGAATATAGAAATATTTTGACATTCAATTTTATTTTAAAAGTTTAACATTTTGAAAAGTTCTTAGTAAGTGTTGGAATAATGTATACCTAAAATAAATAAAATAGAAAAAAAAAGAAAAATATACTAAAAAAATCTCATTTTCGAGACTCGAACTGATGTCCAGCAAAACTAAACGGCTCGTTCTGCCGATCAGGCCACGAAGCTTCGTACCCGGAGTGCGTCTGAATGGCCTAAGACTCTCATTAAGATTATAAACTAAAAGTTTTAACACGGTGTCATTCTGGTCTAAAATCATAATGCTTTAGATAGGAATGAATTCTGCGCATGTGCGTGAACTTGACTCCTAAAATTTCTCTTGAATATAGAAATATTTTGACATTAAATTTTATTTTAAAAGTTTAACATTTTGAAAAGTTCTTAGTAAGTGTTGGAATAATGTATACCTAAAATAAATAAAATAGAAAAAAAGAAAAATATATTTAAAAAATCTCATTTTCGAGACTCGAACTGATGTCCAGCAAAACTAAACGGCTCGTTCTGCCGATCAGGCCACGAAGCTTCGTACCCGGAGAGCGTCTGAATGGCCTAAGACTCTCATTAAGATTATAAACTAAAAGTTTTAATACGGTGTCATTCTGGTCTAAAATCATAATGCTTTGGATAGGAATGAATTCTGCGCATGTGCGTGAACTTGACTCCTAAAATTTCTCTTGAATATAGAAATATTTTGACATTAAATTTTATTTTAAAAGTTTAACATTTTGAAAAGTTCTTAGTAAGTAATGGAATAATGTATAAATAAAATAAATAAAATAGAAAAAAAGAAAAATATATTTAAAAAATCTCATTTTCGAGACACGAACTGAAGACCAGCAAAACTAAGTGGCTCGTTCAACAGATCTGGCCACGAAGCCTCGTACCCGGAGAGCGTCTGAATGGTCTAAGACTCTCATCAAGATTATAAACTAAAAGTTTTAACACGGTGTCATTCTGGTCTAAAATCATAATGCTTTGGATAGGAATGAATTCTGCGCATGTGCGTGAACTTGACTCCTAAAATTTCTCTTCAATATAGAAATATTTTGACATTCAATTTTATTTTAAAAGTTTAACATTTTGAAAAGTTCTTAGTAAGTGTTGGAATAATGTATACCTAAAATAAATAAAATAGAAAAAAAAAGAAAAATATACTAAAAAAATCTCATTTTCGAGACTCGAACTGATGTCCAGCAAAACTAAACGGCTCGTTCTGCCGATCAGGCCACGAAGCTTCGTACCCGGAGAGCGTCTGAATGGCCTAAGACTCTCATTAAGATTATAAACTAAAAGTTTTAACACGGTGTCATTCTGGTCTAAAATCATAATGCTTTGGATAGGAATGAATTCTGCGCATGTGCGTGAACTTGACTCCTAAAATTTCTCTTGAATATAGAAATATTTTGACATTCAATTTTATTTTAAAAGTTTAACATTTTGAAAAGTTCTTAGTAAGTGTTGGAATAATGTATACCTAAAATAAATAAAATAGAAAAAAAAAGAAAAATATACTAAAAAAATCTCATTTTCGAGACTCGAACTGATGTCCAGCAAAACTAAACGGCTCGTTCTGCCGATCAGGCCACGAAGCTTCGTACCCGGAGAGCGTCTGAATGGCCTAAGACTCTCATTAAGATTATAAACTAAAAGTTTTAACACGGTGTCATTCTGGTCTAAAATCATAATGCTTTGGATAGGAATGAATTCTGCGCATGTGCGTGAACTTGACTCCTAAAATTTCTCTTGAATATAGAAATATTTTGACATTAAATTTTATTTTAAAAGTTTAACATTTTGAAAAGTTCTTAGTAAGTAATGGAATAATGTATAAATAAAATAGAAAAAAAAGAAAAATATATTTAAAAAATCTCATTTTCGAGACACGAACTGAAGACCAGCAAAACTAAGTGGCTCGTTCAACAGATCTGGCCACGAAGCCTCGTACCCGGAGAGCGTCTGAATGGTCTAAGACTCTCATCAAGATTATAAAATAAAAGTTTTAACACGGTGTCATTCTGGTCTAAAATCATAATGCTTTGGATAGGAATGAATTCTGCGCATGTGCGTGAACTTGACTCCTAAAATTTCTCTTGAATATAGAAATATTTTGACATTAAATTTTATTTTAAAAGTTTAACATTTTGAAAAGTTCTTAGTAAGTGTTGGAATAATGTATACCTAAAATAAGTAAAATAGAAAAAAAAAAGAAAAATATACTGAAAAAACCTAATTTTCGAGACTCGAACTGAAGACCAGCAAAACTAAGTGGCTCGTTCAGCCGTTCCGGCCACGAAGCTTCGTACCCGGAGAGCGTCTGAATGGTCTAAGACTCTCATCAAGATTATAAAATAAAAGTTTTAACACGGTGTCAATCTGGTCTAAAAGCATAATGATTTGAATAGGAATGAATTCTGTGCATGTGCGTGAACTTGACTCCTAAAATTTCTCTTGAATATAGAAATATTTTGACATTCAATTTTATTTTAAAAGTTTAACATTTTGAAAAGTTCTTAGTAAGTAATGGAATAATGTATAAATAAAATAGAAAAAAAAGAAAAATATATTTAAAAAATCTCATTTTCGAGACTCGAACTGAAGACCAGCAAAACTAAGTGGCTCGTTCAACCGATCTGGCCACGAAGCTTCGTACCCGGAGAGCGTCTGAATGGTCTAAGACTCTCATCAAGATTATAAACTAAAAGTTTTAACACGGTGTCATTCTGGTCTAAAATCATAATGCTTTGGATAGGAATGAATTCTGCGCATGTGCGTGAACTAGACTCATAAAATTTCTCTTGAATATAGAAATATTTTGACATTAAATTTTTTTTTAAAAGTTTAACATTTTGAAAAGTTCTTAGTAAGTGTTGGAATAATGTATACCTAAAATAAATAAAATAGAAAAAAAAAAAGAAAAATATACTAAAAAAATCTCATTTTCGAGACTCGAACTGATGTCCAGCAAAACTAAACGGCTCGTTCTGCCGATCAGGCCACGAAGCTTCGTACCCGGAGAGCGTCTGAATGGCCTAAGACTCTCATTAAGATTATAAACTAAAAGTTTTAACACGGTGTCATTCTGGTCTAAAATCATAATGCTTTAGATAGGAATGAATTCTGTGCATGTGCGTGAACTTGACTCCTAAAATTTCTCTTGAATATAGAAATATTTTGACATTAAATTTTATTTTAAAAGTTTAACATTTTGAAAAGTTCTTAGTAAGTGTTGGAATAATGTATACCTAAAATAAATAAAATGGAAAAAAAAAGAAAAATATACTAAAAAAATCTCATTTTCGAGACTCGAACTGATGTCCAGCAAAATTAAACGGCTCGTTCTGCCGATCAGGCCACGAAGCTTCGTACCCGGAGAGCGTCTGAATGGCCTAAGACTCTCATTAAGATTATAAACTAAAAGTTTTAACACGGTGTCATTCTGGTCTAAAATCATAATGCTTTGGATAGGAATGAATTCTGCGCATGTGCGTGAACTTGACTCATAAAATTTCTCTTGAATATAGAAATATTTTGACATTAAATTTTATTTTAAAAGTATAACATTTTGAAAAGTTCTTAGTAAGTAATGGAATAATGTATAAATAAAATAAATAAAATATAAAAAAAAGAAAAATATATTTAAAAAATCTCATTTTCGAGACACGAACAGAAGACCAGCAAAACTAAGTGGCTCGTTCAACCGATCAGGCCACGAAGCTTCGTACCCAGAGAGCGTCTGAATGGCCTAAGACTCTCATTAATATTATAAACTAAAAGTTTTAACACGGTGTCATTCTGGTCTAAAATCATAATGCTTTGGATAGGAATGAATTCTGCGCATGTGCGTGAACTTGACTCCTAAAATTTCTCTTGAATATAGAAATATTTTGACATTAAATTTTATTTTAAAAGTTTAACTATTTGAAAAGTTCTTAGTAAGTGTTGGAATAATGTATACCTAAAATAAATAAAATAGAAAAAAAAAAGAAAAATATACAAAAAAAATCTCATTTTCGAGACTCGAACTGATGTCCAGCAAAATTAAACGGCTCGTTCTACCGATCAGGCCACAAAGCTTCGTACCCGGAGAGCGTCTGAATGGCCTAAGACTCTCATTAAGATTATAAACTAAAAGTTTTAACACGGTGTCATTCTGGTCTAAAATCATAATGCTTTGGATAGGAATGAATTCTGCGCATGTGCGTGAACTTGACTCATAAAATTTCTCTTGAATATAGAAATATTTTGACATTAAATTTTATTTTAAAAGTTTAACATTTTGAAAAGTTCTTAGTAAGTGTTGGAATAATGTATACCTAAAATAAATAAAAAAGAAAAAAAAAAGAAAAATATACTAAAAAAAATCTCATTTTCGAGACTCGAACTGATGTCCAGCAAAATGAAACGGCTCGTTCTGCCGATCAGGCCACGAAGCTTCGTACCCGGAGAGCGTCTGAATGGCCTAAGACTCTCATTAAGATTATAAACTAAAAGTTTTAACACGGTGTCATTCTGGTCTAAAATCATAATGCTTTGGATAGGAATGAATTCTGCGCATGTGCGTGAACTTGACTCCTAAAATTTATCTTGAATATTGAAATATTTTGAAATTAAATTTTATTTTTAAAGTATAACATTTTGAAAAGTTCTTAGTAAGTAATGGAATAATGTATAAATAAAATAGAAAAAAAAGAAAAATATATTAAAAAAATCTCATTTTCGAGACTCGAACTGAAGACCAGCAAAACTAAGTGGCTCGTTCAGCCGATCCGGCCACGAAGCTTCGTACCCGGAGAGCGTCTGAATGGCCTAAGACTCTCATTAAGATTATAAACTAAAAGTTTTAACACGGTGTCATTCTGGTCTAAAATCATAATGCTTTGGATAGGAATGAATTCTGCGGATGTGCGTGAACTTGACTCATAAAATTTCTCTTGAATATAGAAATATTTTGAAATTAAATTTTATTTTTAAAGTATAACATTTTGAAAAGTTCTTAGTAAGTGTTGGAATAATGTATACCTAAAATAAATAAAATAGAAAAAAAAGAAAAATATACTAAAAAAATCTCATTTTCGAGACTCGAACTGAAGACCAGCAAAACTAAGTGGCTCGTTCAGCCGATCCGGCCACGAAGCTTCGTACCCGGAGAGCGTCTGAATGGTCTAAGACTCTCATCAAGATTATAAACTAAAAGTTTTAACACGGTGACAATCTGGTCTAAAAGCATAATGATTTGAATAGATATGAATTCTGCGCATGTGCGTGAACTTGACTCATAAAATTTCTCTTGAATATAGAAATATTTTGACATTAAATTTTATTTTAAAAGTTTAACATTTTGAAAAGTTCTTAGTAAGCGTTGGAATAATGTATACCTAAAATAAATAAAATAGAAAAAAAAAGAAAAATATACTAAAAAAATCTCATTTTCGAGACTCGAACTGATGTCCAGCAAAACTAAACGGCTTGTTCTGCCGATCAGGCCACGAAGCTTCGTACCCGGAGAGCGTCTGAATGGCCTAAGACTCTCATTAAGATTATAAACTAAAACTTTTAACACGGTGTCAATCTGGTCTAAAATCATAATGCTTTGGATAGGAATGAATTCTGCGCATATGCGTGAACTTGACTCCTAAAATTTCTCTTCAATATAGAAATATTTTGAAATTAAATTTTATTTTTAAAGTTTAACATTTTGAAAAGTTCTTAGTAAGTGTTGGAATAATGTATACCTAAAATAAATAAAATAGAAAAAAAAAAGAAAAATATACTAAAAAAATCTCATTTTCGAGACTCGAACTGATGACCAGCAAAACTAAACGGCTCGTTCTGCCGATCAGGCCACGAAGCTTCGTACCCGGAGAGCGTCTGAATGGCCTGAGACTCTCATTAAGATTATAAACTAAAAGTTTTAACACGGTGTCATTCTGGTCTAAAATCATAATGCTTTGGATAGGAATGAATTCTGCGCATGTGCGTGAACTTGACTCCTAAAATTTCTCTTGAATATAGAAATATTTTGACATTAAATTTTATTTTAAAAGTTTAACTATTTGAAAAGTTCTTAGTAAGTGTTGGAATAATGTATACCTAAAATAAATAAAATAGAAAAAAAAAGAAAAATATACAAAAAAAATCTCATTTTCGAGACTCGAACTGATGTCCAGCAAAATTAAACGGCTCGTTCTACCGATCAGGCCACAAAGCTTCGTACCCGGAGAGCGTCTGAATGGCCTAAGACTCTCATTAAGATTATAAACTAAAAGTTTTAACACGGTGTCATTCTGGTCTAAAATCATAATGCTTTGGATAGGAATGAATTCTGCGCATGTGCGTGAACTTGACTCATAAAATTTCTCTTGAATATAGAAATATTTTGACATTAAATTTTATTTTAAAAGTTTAACATTTTGAAAAGTTCTTAGTAAGCGTTGGAATAATGTATACCTAAAATAAATAAAATAGAAGAAAAAAAAGAAAAATATACTTAAAAAATCTCATTTTCGAGACTCGAACTGATGTCCAGCAAAATTAAACGGCTCGTTCTGCCGATCAGGCCACGAAGCTTCGTGCCCGGAGAGCGTCTGAATGACCTAAGACTCTCATTAAGATTATAAACTAAAAGTTTTAACACGGTGTCATTCTGGTCTAAAATCATAATGCTTTGGATAGGAATGAATTCTGCGCATGTGCGTGAACTTGACTAATAAAATTTCTCTTGAATATAGAAATATTTTGACATTACATTTTATTTTAAAAGTTTAACATTTTGAAAAGTTCTAAGTAAGTGTTGGAATAATGTATTCCTAAAATAAATAAAATAGAAAAAAAAAGAAAAATATACTAAAAAAATCTCATTTTCGAGACTCGAACTGATGTCCAGCAAAACTAAACGGCTCGTTCTGCCGATCAGGCCACGAAGCTTCGTACCCGGAGAGCGTCTGAATGGCCTAAGACTCTCATTAAGATTATAAACTAAAAGTTTTAACACGGTGTCATTCTGGTCTAAAATCATAATGCTTTGGATAGGAATGAATTCTGCGCATGTGCGTTAACTTGACTTCTAAAATTTCTCTTGATTATAGAAATATTTTGACATTAAATTTTATTTTAAAAGTTTAACATTTTGAAAAGTTCTTAGTAAGTGTTGGAATAATGTATACCTAAAATAAATAAAATAGAAAAAAAAAAGAAAAATATACTAAAAAAAATCTCATTTTCGAGACTCGAACTGATGTCCAGCAAAATTAAACGGCTCGTTCTGCCGATCAGGCCACGAAGCTTCGTACCCGGAGAGCGTCTGAATGGCCTAAGACTCTCATTAAGATTATAAACTAAAAGTTTTAACACGGTGTCATTCTGGTCTAAAATCATAATGCTTTGGATAGGAATGAATTCTGCGCATGTGCGTGAACTTGACTCCTAAAATTTATCTTGAATATTGAAATATTTTGAAATTAAATTTTATTTTTAAAGTATAACATTTTGAAAAGTTCTTAGTAAGTAATGGAATAATGTATAAATAAAATAAATAAAATAGAAAAAAAAGAAAAATATATTAAAAAAATCTCATTTTCGAGACTCGAACTGAAGACCAGCAAAACTAAGTGTTTCGTTCAGCCGATCCGGCCACGAAGCTTCGTACCCGGAGAGCGTCTGAATGGTCTAAGACTCTCATCAAGATTATAAACTAAAAGTTTTAACACGGTGACAATCTGGTCTAAAAGCATAATGATTTGAATAGATATGAATTCTGCGCATGTGCGTGAACTTGACTCCTAAAATTTCTATTGAATATAGAAATATTTTGACATTAAATTTTATTTAAAAGTTTAACATTTTGAAAAGTTCTTAGTAAGTGTTGGAATAATGTATACCTAAAATAAATAAAATAGAAAAAAAAAGAAAAATATACTAAAAAAATCTCATTTTCGAGACTCGAACTGATGTCCAGCAAAATTAAACGGCTCGTTCTGCCGATCAGGCCACGAAGCTTCGTACCCGGAGAGCGTCTGAATGGCCTAAGACTCTCATTAAGATTATAAACTAAAAGTTTTAACACGGTGTCATTCTGGTCTAAAATCATAATGCTTTGGATAGGAATGAATTCTGCGCATGTGCGTGAACTTGACTCCTAAAATTTCTCTTCAATATAGAAATATTTTGACATTAAATTTTATTTTAAAAGTTTAACATTTTGAAAAGTTCTTAGTAAGTGTTGGAATAATGTATACCTAAAATAAATAAAATAGAAAAAAAAAGAAAAATATACTAAAAAAATCTCATTTTCGAGACTCGAACTGATGACCAGCAAAACTAAACGGCTATTTCTGCCGATCAGGCCACGAAGCTTCGTACCCGGAGAGCGTCTGAATGGCCTGAGACTCTCATTAAGATTATAAACTAAAAGTTTTAACACGGTGTCATTCTGGTCTAAAATCATAATGCTTTGGATAGGAATGAATTCTGCGCATGTGCGTGAACTTGACTCCTAAAATTTCTCTTGAATATAGAAATATTTTGACATTAAATTTTATTTTAAAAGTTTAACTATTTGAAAAGTTCTTAGTAAGTGTTGGAATAATGTATACCTAAAATAAATAAAATAGAAAAAAAAAGAAAAATATACAAAAAAAATCTCATTTTCGAGACTCGAACTGATGTCCAGCAAAATTAAACGGCTCGTTCTACCGATCAGGCCACAAAGCTTCGTACCCGGAGAGCGTCTGAATGGCCTAAGACTCTCATTAAGATTATAAACTAAAAGTTTTAACACGGTGTCATTCTGGTCTAAAATCATAATGCTTTGGATAGGAATGAATTCTGCGCATGTGCGTGAACTTGACTCATAAAATTTCTCTTGAATATAGAAATATTTTGACATTAAATTTTATTTTAAAAGTTTAACATTTTGAAAAGTTCTTAGTAAGCGTTGGAATAATGTATACCTAAAATAAATAAAATAGAAGAAAAAAAAGAAAAATATACTTAAAAAATCTCATTTTCGAGACTCGAACTGATGTCCAGCAAAATTAAACGGCTCGTTCTGCCGATCAGGCCACGAAGCTTCGTGCCCGGAGAGCGTCTGAATGACCTAAGACTCTCATTAAGATTATAAACTAAAAGTTTTAACACGGTGTCATTCTGGTCTAAAATCATAATGCTTTGGATAGGAATGAATTCTGCGCATGTGCGTGAACTTGACTAATAAAATTTCTCTTGAATATAGAAATATTTTGACATTACATTTTATTTTAAAAGTTTAACATTTTGAAAAGTTCTAAGTAAGTGTTGGAATAATGTATTCCTAAAATAAATAAAATAGAAAAAAAAAAGAAAAATATACTAAAAAAATCTCATTTTCGAGACTCGAACTGATGTCCAGCAAAACTAAACGGCTCGTTCTGCCGATCAGGCCACGAAGCTTCGTACCCGGAGAGCGTCTGAATGGCCTAAGACTCTCATTAAGATTATAAACTAAAAGTTTTAACACGGTGTCATTCTGGTCTAAAATCATAATGCTTTGGATAGGAATGAATTCTGCGCATGTGCGTTAACTTGACTTCTAAAATTTCTCTTGATTATAGAAATATTTTGACATTAAATTTTATTTTAAAAGTTTAACATTTTGAAAAGTTCTTAGTAAGTGTTGGAATAATGTATACCTAAAATAAATAAAATAGAAAAAAAAAAGAAAAATATACTAAAAAAAATCTCATTTTCGAGACTCGAACTGATGTCCAGCAAAATTAAACGGCTCGTTCTGCCGATCAGGCCACGAAGCTTCGTACCCGGAGAGCGTCTGAATGGCCTAAGACTCTCATTAAGATTATAAACTAAAAGTTTTAACACGGTGTCATTCTGGTCTAAAATCATAATGCTTTGGATAGGAATGAATTCTGCGCATGTGCGTGAACTTGACTCCTAAAATTTATCTTGAATATTGAAATATTTTGAAATTAAATTTTATTTTTAAAGTATAACATTTTGAAAAGTTCTTAGTAAGTAATGGAATAATGTATAAATAAAATAAATAAAATAGAAAAAAAAGAAAAATATATTAAAAAAATCTCATTTTCGAGACTCGAACTGAAGACCAGCAAAACTAAGCGGCTCGTTCAGCCGATCCGGCCACGAAGCTTCGTACCCGGAGAGCGTCTGAATGGTCTAAGACTCTCATCAAGATTATAAACTAAAAGTTTTAACACGGTGACAATCTGGTCTAAAAGCATAATGATTTGAATAGATATGAATTCTGCGCATGTGCGTGAACTTGACTCCTAAAATTTCTATTGAATATAGAAATATTTTGACATTAAATTTTATTTAAAAGTTTAACATTTTGAAAAGTTCTTAGTAAGTGTTGGAATAATGTATACCTAAAATAAATAAAATAGAAAAAAAAAGAAAAATATACTAAAAAAATCTCATTTTCGAGACTCGAACTGATGTCCAGCAAAATTAAACGGCTCGTTCTGCCGATCAGGCCACGAAGCTTCGTACCCGGAGAGCGTCTGAATGGCCTAAGACTCTCATTAAGATTATAAACTAAAAGTTTTAACACGGTGTCATTCTGGTCTAAAATCATAATGCTTTGGATAGGAATGAATTCTGCGCATGTGCGTGAACTTGACTCATAAAATTTCTCTTGAATATAGAAATATTTTGACATTAAATTTTATTTTAAAAGTTTAACGTTTTGAAAAGTTCTTAGTAAGCGTTGGAATAATGTATACCTAAAATAAATAAAATAGAAAAAAAAAGAAAAATATACTAAAAAAATCTCATTTTCGAGACTCGAACTGATGTCCAGCAAAATTAAACGGCTCGTTCTGCCGATCAGGCCACGAAGCTTCGTACCCGGAGAGCGTCTGAATGGCCTAAGACTCTCATTAAGATTATAAACTAAAAGTTTTAACACGGTGTCATTCTGGTCTAAAATCATAATGCTTTGGATAGGAATGAATTCTGCGCATGTGCGTGAACTTGACTAATAAAATTTCTCTTGAATATAGAAATATTTTGACATTACAATTTATTTTAAAAGTTTAACATTTTGAAAAGTTCTAAGTAAGTGTTGGAATAATGTATTCCTAAAATAAATAAAATAGAAAAAAAAAAGAAAAATATACTAAAAAAATCTCATTTTCGAGACTCGAACTGATGTCCAGCAAAACTAAACGGCTCGTTCTGCCGATCAGGCCACGAAGCTTCGTACCCGGAGAGCGTCTGAATGGCCTAAGACTCTCATTAAGATTATAAACTAAAAGTTTTAACACGGTGTCATTCTGGTCTAAAATCATAATGCTTTGGATAGGAATGAATTCTGCGCATGTGCGTGAACTTGACTCATAAAATTTCTCTTGAATATAGAAATATTTTGAAATTAAATTTTATTTTTAAAGTATAACATTTTGAAAAGTTCTTAGTAAGTGTTGGAATAATTTATACCTAAAAGAAATAAAATAGAAAAAAAAGAAAAATATACTAAAAAAATCTCATTTTCGAGACTCGAACTGAAGACCAGCAAAACTAAGTGGCTCGTTCAGCCGATCCGGCCACGAAGCTTCGTACCCGGAGAGCGTCTGAATGGTCTAAGACTCTCATCAAGATTATAAACTAAAAGTTTTAACACGGTGACAATCTGGTCTAAAAGCATAATGATTTGAATAGATATGAATTCTGCGCATGTGCGTGAACTTGACTCCTAAAATTTCTATTGAATATAGAAATATTTTGACATTAAATTTTATTTAAAAGTTTAACATTTTGAAAAGTTCTTAGTAAGTGTTGGAATAATGTATACCTAAAATAAATAAAATAGAAAAAAAAAAAAGAAAAATATACTAAAAAAATCTCATTTTCGAGACTCGAACTGATGTCCAACAAAACTATACGGCTCGTTCTGCCGATCAGGCCACGAGGCTTCGTACCCGGAGAGCGTCTGAACGGCCTAAGACTCTCATTAAGATTATAAACTAAAAGTTTTAACACGGTGTCATTCTGGTCTAAAATCATAATGCTTTGGATAGGAATGAATTCTGCGCATGTGCGTGAACTTGACTCCTAAAATTTCTCTTGAATATTGAAATATTTTTTACATTAAATTTTGTTTTAAAAGTTTAACATTTTGAAAAGTTCTTAGTAAGTAATGGAATAATGTATAAATAAAATAAATAAAATAGAAAAAAAAGAAAAATATATTTAAAAAATCTCATTTTCGAGACTCGAACTGAAGACCAGCAAAACTAAGTGGCTCGTTCAACCGATCTGGCCACGAAGCTTCGTACCCGGAGAGCGTCTGAATGGTCTAAGACTCTCATCAAGATTATAAACTAAAAGTTTTAACACGGTGTCATTCTGGTCTAAAATCATAATGCTTTGGATAGGAATGAATTCTGCGCATGTGCGTGAACTTGACTCCTAAAATTTCTCTTGAATATAGAAATATTTTGACATTAAATTGTATTTTAAAAGTTTAACATTTTGAAAAGTTCTTAGTAAGTGTTGGAATAATGTATACCTAAAATAAATAAAATAGAAAAAAAAAAGAAAAATATACTAAAAAAAATCTCATTTTCGAGACTCGAACTGATGTCCAGCAAAATTAAACGGCTCGTTCTGCCGATCAGGCCACGAAGCTTCGTACCCGGAGAGCGTCTGAATGGCCTAAGACTCTCATTAAGATTATAAACTAAAAGTTTTAACACGGTGTCATTCTGGTCTAAAATCATAATGCTTTGGATAGGAATGAATTCTGCGCATGTGCGTGAACTTGACTCCTAAAATTTATCTTGAATATTGAAATATTTTGAAATTAAATTTTATTTTTAAAGTATAACATTTTGAAAAGTTCTTAGTAAGTAATGGAATAATGTATAAATAAAATAAATAAAATAGAAAAAAAAGAAAAATATATTAAAAAAATCTCATTTTCGAGACTCGAACTGAAGACCAGCAAAACTAAGCGGCTCGTTCAGCCGATCCGGCCACGAAGCTTCGTACCCGGAGAGCGTCTGAATGGTCTAAGACTCTCATCAAGATTATAAACTAAAAGTTTTAACACGGTGACAATCTGGTCTAAAAGCATAATGATTTGAATAGATATGAATTCTGCGCATGTGCGTGAACTTGACTCCTAAAATTTCTATTGAATATAGAAATATTTTGACATTAAATTTTATTTAAAAGTTTAACATTTTGAAAAGTTCTTAGTAAGTGTTGGAATAATGTATACCTAAAATAAATAAAATAGAAAAAAAAAGAAAAATATACTAAAAAAATCTCATTTTCGAGACTCGAACTGATGTCCAGCAAAATTAAACGGCTCGTTCTGCCGATCAGGCCACGAAGCTTCGTACCCGGAGAGCGTCTGAATGGCCTAAGACTCTCATTAAGATTATAAACTAAAAGTTTTAACACGGTGTCATTCTGGTCTAAAATCATAATGCTTTGGATAGGAATGAATTCTGCGCATGTGCGTGAACTTGACTCATAAAATTTCTCTTGAATATAGAAATATTTTGACATTAAATTTTATTTTAAAAGTTTAACGTTTTGAAAAGTTCTTAGTAAGCGTTGGAATAATGTATACCTAAAATAAATAAAATAGAAAAAAAAAGAAAAATATACTAAAAAAATCTCATTTTCGAGACTCGAACTGATGTCCAGCAAAATTAAACGGCTCGTTCTGCCGATCAGGCCACGAAGCTTCGTACCCGGAGAGCGTCTGAATGGCCTAAGACTCTCATTAAGATTATAAACTAAAAGTTTTAACACGGTGTCATTCTGGTCTAAAATCATAATGCTTTGGATAGGAATGAATTCTGCGCATGTGCGTGAACTTGACTAATAAAATTTCTCTTGAATATAGAAATATTTTGACATTACAATTTATTTTAAAAGTTTAACATTTTGAAAAGTTCTAAGTAAGTGTTGGAATAATGTATTCCTAAAATAAATAAAATAGAAAAAAAAAAAGAAAAATATACTAAAAAAATCTCATTTTCGAGACTCGAACTGATGTCCAGCAAAACTAAACGGCTCGTTCTGCCGATCAGGCCACGAAGCTTCGTACCCGGAGAGCGTCTGAATGGCCTAAGACTCTCATTAAGATTATAAACTAAAAGTTTTAACACGGTGTCATTCTGGTCTAAAATCATAATGCTTTGGATAGGAATGAATTCTGCGCATGTGCGTGAACTTGACTCCTAAAATTTCTATTGAATATAGAAATATTTTGACATTAAATTTTATTTAAAAGTTTAACATTTTGAAAAGTTCTTAGTAAGTGTTGGAATAATGTATACCTAAAATAAATAAAATAGAAAAAAAAAAAAGAAAAATATACTAAAAAAATCTCATTTTCGAGACTCGAACTGATGTCCAACAAAACTATACGGCTCGTTCTGCCGATCAGGCCACGAGGCTTCGTACCCGGAGAGCGTCTGAACGGCCTAAGACTCTCATTAAGATTATAAACTAAAAGTTTTAACACGGTGTCATTCTGGTCTAAAATCATAATGCTTTGGATAGGAATGAATTCTGCGCATGTGCGTGAACTTGACTCCTAAAATTTCTCTTGAATATTGAAATATTTTTTACATTAAATTTTGTTTTAAAAGTTTAACATTTTGAAAAGTTCTTAGTAAGTAATGGAATAATGTATAAATAAAATAAATAAAATAGAAAAAAAAGAAAAATATATTTAAAAAATCTCATTTTCGAGACTCGAACTGAAGACCAGCAAAACTAAGTGGCTCGTTCAACCGATCTGGCCACGAAGCTTCGTACCCGGAGAGCGTCTGAATGGTCTAAGACTCTCATCAAGATTATAAACTAAAAGTTTTAACACGGTGTCATTCTGGTCTAAAATCATAATGCTTTGGATAGGAATGAATTCTGCGCATGTGCGTGAACTTGACTCCTAAAATTTCTCTTGAATATAGAAATATTTTGACATTAAATTGTATTTTAAAAGTTTAACATTTTGAAAAGTTCTTAGTAAGCGTTGGAATAATGTATACCTAAAATAAATAAAATAGAAAAAAAAAAAGAAAAATATACTAAAAAAATCTTATTTTCGAGACTCGAACTGATGTCCAGCAAAATTAAACGGCTCGTTCTGCCGATCAGGCCACGAAGCTTCGTACCCGGAGAGCGTCTGAATGGCCTAAGACTCTCATTAAGATTATAAACTAAAAGTTTTAACACGGTGTCATTCTGGTCTAAAATCATAATGCTTTGGATAGGAATGAATTCTGCGCATGTGCGTGAACTTGACTAATAAAATTTCTCTTGAATATAGAAATATTTTGACATTACAATTTATTTTAAAAGTTTAACATTTTGAAAAGTTCTTAGTAAGTGTTGGAATAATGTATACCTAAAATAAATAAAATAGAAAAAAAAAAAGAAAAATATACTAAAAAAATCTCATTTTCGAGACTCGAACTGATGTCCAGCAAAATTAAACGGCTCGTTCTGCCGATCAGGCCACGAAGCTTCGTACCCGGAGAGCGTCTGAATGGCCTAAGACTCTCATTCAGATTATAAACTAAAAGTTTTAACACGGTGTCATTCTGGTCTAAAATCATAATGCTTTGGATAGGAATGAATTCTGCGCATGTGCGTGAACTTGACTCATAAAATTTCTCTTGAATATAGAAATATTTTGAAATTAAATTTTATTTTTAAAGTATAACATTTTGAAAAGTTCTTAGTAAGTGTTGGAATAATTTATACCTAAAAGAAATAAAATAGAAAAAAAAGAAAAATATACTAAAAAAATCTCATTTTCGAGACTCGAACTGAAGACCAGCAAAACTAAGTGGCTCGTTCAGCCGATCCGGCCACGAAGCTTCGTACCCGGAGAGCGTCTGAATGGGCTAAGACTCTCATCAAGATTATAAACTAAAAGTTTTAACACGGTGACAATCTGGTCTAAAAGCATAATGATTTGAATAGATATGAATTCTGCGCATGTGCGTGAACTTGACTCATAAAATTTCTCTTGAATATAGAAATATTTTGACATTAAATTTTATTTTAAAAGTATAACATTTTGAAAAGTTCTTAGTAAGTAATGGAATAATGTATAAATAAAATAAATAAAATAGAAAAAAAAGAAAAATATATTTAAAAAATCTCATTTTCGAGACACGAACAGAAGACCAGCAAAACTAAGTGGCTCGTTCAACAGATCTGGCCACGAAGCTTCGTACCCGGAGAGCGTCTGAATGGTCTAAGACTCTCATCAAGATTATAAACTAAAAGTTTTAACACGGTGTCATTCTGGTCTAAAATCATAATGCTTTGGATAGGAATGAATTCTGCGCATGTGCGTGAACTTGACTCCTAAAATTTCTCTTGAATATAGAAATATTTTGACATTAAATTTTATTTTAAAAGTTTAACTATTTGAAAAGTTCTTAGTAAGTGTTGGAATAATGTATACCTAAAATAAATAAAATAGAAAAAAAAAGAAAAATATACAAAAAAAATCTCATTTTCGAGACTCGAACTGATGTCCAGCAAAATTAAACGGCTCGTTCTACCGATCAGGCCACAAAGCTTCGTACCCGGAGAGCGTCTGAATGGCCTAAGACTCTCATTAAGATTATAAACTAAAAGTTTTAACACGGTGTCATTCTGGTCTAAAATCATAATGCTTTGGATAGGAATGAATTCTGCGCATGTGCGTGAACTTGACTCATAAAATTTCTCTTGAATATAGAAATATTTTGACATTAAATTTTATTTTAAAAGTTTAACGTTTTGAAAAGTTCTTAGTAAGCGTTGGAATAATGTATACCTAAAATAAATAAAATAGAAAAAAAAAGAAAAATATACTAAAAAAATCTCATTTTCGAGTCTCGAACTGATGTCCAGCAAAATTAAACGGCTCGTTCTGCCGATCAGGCCACGAAGCTTCGTACCCGGAGAGCGTCTGAATGGCCTAAGACTCTCATTAAGATTATAAACTAAAAGTTTTAACACGGTGTCATTCTGGTCTAAAATCATAATGCTTTGGATAGGAATGAATTCTGCGCATGTGCGTGAACTTGACTAATAAAATTTCTCTTGAATATAGAAATATTTTGACATTACAATTTATTTTAAAAGTTTAACATTTTGAAAAGTTCTAAGTAAGTGTTGGAATAATGTATTCCTAAAATAAATAAAATAGAAAAAAAAAAGAAAAATATACTAAAAAAATCTCATTTTCGAGACTCGAACTGATGTCCAGCAAAACTAAACGGCTCGTTCTGCCGATCAGGCCACGAAGCTTCGTACCCGGAGAGCGTCTGAATGGCCTAAGACTCTCATTAAGATTATAAACTAAAAGTTTTAACACGGTGTCATTCTGGTCTAAAATCATAATGCTTTGGATAGGAATGAATTCTGCGCATGTGCGTGAACTCCTAAAATTTCTCTTGAATATAGAAATATTTTGACATTAAATTTTGTTTTAAAAGTTTAACATTTTGAAAAGTTCTTAGTAAGTAATGGAATAATGTATAAATAAAATAAATAAAATAGAAAAAAAAGAAAAATATATTTAAAAAATCTCATTTTCGAGACTCGAACTGAAGACCAGCAAAACTAAGTGGCTCGTTCAACCGATCTGGCCACGAAGCTTCGTACCCGGAGAGCGTCTGAATGGTCTAAGACTCTCATCAAGATTATAAACTAAAAGTTTTAACACGGTGTCATTCTGGTCTAAAATCATAATGCTTTGGATAGGAATGAATTCTGCGCATGTGCGTGAACTTGACTCCTAAAATTTCTCTTGAATATAGAAATATTTTGACATTAAATTGTATTTTAAAAGTTTAACATTTTGAAAAGTTCTTAGTAAGCGTTGGAATAATGTATACCTAAAATAAATAAAATAGAAAAAAAAAGAAAAATATACTAAAAAAATCTCATTTTCGAGACTCGAACTGATGTCCAGCAAAATTAAACGGCTCGTTCTGCCGATCAGGCCACGAAGCTTCGTACCCGGAGAGCGTCTGAATGGCCTAAGACTCTCATTAAGATTATAAAATAAAAGTTTTAACACGGTGTCATTCTGGTCTAAAATCATAATGCTTTGGATAGGAATGAATTCTGCGCATGTGCGTGAACTTGACTCATAAAATTTCTCTTGAATATAGAAATATTTTGAAATTAAATTTTATTTTTAAAGTATAACATTTTGAAAAGTTCTTAGTAAGTGTTGGAATAATGTATAAATAAAATAGAAAAAAAAGAAAAATATATTTAAAAAATCTCATTTTCGAGACTCGAACTGAAGACCAGCAAAACTAAGTGGCTCGTTCAACCGATCTGGCCACGAAGCTTCGTACCCGGAGAGCGTCTGAATGGTCTAAGACTCTCATCAAGATTATAAACTAAAAGTTTTAACACGGTGTCATTCTGGTCTAAAATCATAATGCTTTGGATAGGAATGAATTCTGCGCATGTGCGTGAACTTGACTCCTAAAATTTCTCTTGAATATAGAAATATTTTGACATTAAATTTTATTTTAAAAGTTTAACATTTTGAAAAGTTCTTAGTAAGTGTTGGAATAATGTATACCTAAAATAAATAAAATAGAAAAAAAAAGAAAAATATACTAAAAAAATCTCATTTTCGAGAATCGAACTGATGTCCAGCAAAACTAAGTGGCTCGTTCAACCGATCCGGCCACGAAGCTTCGTACCCGGAGAGCGTCTGAATGGTCTAAGACTCTCATCAAGATTATAAACTAAAAGTTTTAACACGGTGACAATCTGGTCTAAAAGCATAATGATTTGAATAGGAATGAATTCTGCGCATGTGCGTGAACTTGACTCCTAAAATTTCTCTTGAATATAGAAATATTTTGACATTAAATTTTATTTTAAAAGTTTAACATTTTGAAAAGTTCTTAGTAAGTAATGGAATAATGTATAAATAAAATAGAAAAAAAAAGAAAAAAATATTAAGAAAATCTCATTTTTGAGACTCGAACTGAAGACCAGCAAAACTAAGTGGCTGGTTCAACCAATCTGGCCACAAAGCTTCGTACCCGGAGAGCGTCTGAATGGTCTAAGACTCTCATCAAGATTATAAACTAAAAGTTTTAACACGGTGTCAATCTGGTCTAAAAGCATAATGATTTGAATAGGAATGAATTCTGTGCATGTGCGTGAACTTGACTCCTAAAATTTCTCTTGAATATAGAAATATTTTGACATTAAATTTTATTTAAAAGTTTAACATTTTGAAAAGTTCTTAGTAAGTAATGGAATAATGTATAAATAAAATAAATAGAATAGAAAAAAAAGAAAAATATATTTAAAAAATCTCATTTTCGAGCTTCGAACTGAAGACCAGCAAAACTAAGTGGCTCGTTCAACCGATCTGGCCACGAAGCTTCGTACCCGGGGAGCGTCTGAATGGTCTAAGACTCTCATCAAGATTATAAACTAAAAGTTTTAACACGGTGCCATTTTGTCTAAAATCATAATGCTTTGGATAGGAATGAATTCTGCGCATGTGCGTGAACTTGACTCCTAAAATTTCTCTTGAATATAGAAATATTTTGACATTAAATTGTATTTTAAAAGTTTAACATTTTGAAAAGTTCTTAGTAAGTGTTGGAATAATGTATACCTAAAATAAATAAAATAGAAAAAAAAAGAAAAATATACTAACAAAATCTCATTTTCGAGACTCGAACTGATGTCCAGCAAAACTAAACGGCTCGTTCTGCCGATCAGGCCACGAAGCTTCGCACCCGGAGAGCGTCTGACTGGCCTAAGACTCTCATTAAGATTATAGACTAAAAGTTTTAACACGGTGTCATTCTGGTCTAAAATCATAATGCTTTGGATAGGAATGAATTCTGCGCATGTGCGTGAACTTGACTCCTAAAATTTCTCTTGAATATAGAAATATTTTGACATTAAATTTTATTTTAAAAGTTTAATATTTTGAAAAGTTCTTAGTAAGTGTTGGAATAATGTATACCTAAAATAAATAAAATAGAAAAAAAGAAAAGAAAAATATACTAAAAAAATCTCATTTTCGAGACTCGAACTGAAGACCAGCAAAACTAAGTGGCTCGTTCAGCCGATTCGGCCACGAAGCTTCGTACTCGGAGAGCGTCTGAATGGTCTAAGACTCTCATCAAGATTATAAACTAAAAGTTTTAACACGGTGTCAATCTGGTCTAAAAGCATAATGATTTGAATAGGAATGAATTCTGTGCATGTGCGTGAACTTGACTCCTAAAATTTCTCTTGAATATAGAAATATTTTGACATTAAATTTTATTTAAAAGTTTAACATTTTGAAAAGTTCTTAGTAAGTAATGGAATAATGTATAAATAAAATAAATAAAATAGAAAAAAAAGAAATATATATTTAAAAAATCTCATTTTCGAGACTCGAACTGAAGACCAGCAAAACTAAGTGGCTCGTTCAACCGATCTGGCCACGAAGCTTCGTACCCGGGGAGCGTCTGAATGGTCTAAGACTCTCATCAAGATTATAAACTAAAAGTTTTAACACGGTGCCATTTTGTCTAAAATCATAATGCTTTGGATAGGAATGAATTCTGCGCATGTGCGTGAACTTGACTCCTAAAATTTCTCTTGAATATAGAAATATTTTGACATTAAATTTTATTTTAAAAGTTTAATATTTTGAAAAGTTCTTAGTAATTGTTGGAATAATGTATACCTAAAATAAATAAAATAGAAAAAAAGAAAAGAAAAATATACTAAAAAAATCTCATTTTCGAGACTCGAACTGAAGACCAGCAAAACTAAGTGGCTCGTTCAGCCGATTCGGCCACGAAGCTTCGTACTCGGAGAGCGTCTGAATGGTCTAAGACTCTCATCAAGATTATAAACTAAAAGTTTTAACACGGTGACAATCTGGTCTAAAAGCATAATGATTTGAATAGGAATGAATTCTGCGCATGTGCGTGAACTTGACTCCTAAAATTTCTCTTGAATATAGAAATATTTTGACATTAAATTTTATTTTAAAAGTTTAACATTTTGAAAAGTTCTTAGTAAGTAATGGAATAATGTATAAATAAAATAAATAAAATAGAAAAAAAAAGAAAAAAATATTAAGAAAATCTCATTTTCGAGACTCGAACTGAAGACCAGCAAAACGAAGTGGCTGGTTCAACCGATCTGGCCACGAAGCTTCGTACCCGGAGAGCGTCTGAATGGTCTAAGACTCTCATCAAGATTATAAACTAAAAGTTTTAACACGGTGTCAATCTGGTCTAAAAGCATAATGATTTGAATAGGAATGAATTCTGCGCATGTGCGTGAACTTCACTCCTAAAATTTCTCTTAAATATAGAAATATTTTGACATTAAATTTTATTTTAAAAGTTTAACATTTTGAAAAGTTCTTAATAAGCAATGGAATAATGTATACCTAAAATAAATAAAATAGAAAAAAAAGAAAAATATACTAAAAAAATCTCATTTTCGAGACTCGAACTGAAGACCAGCAAAACTAAGTGGCTCGTTCAGCCGATCCGGCCACGAAGCTTCGTACCCGGAGAGCGTCTGAATGGTCTAAGACTCTCATCAAGATTATAAACTAAAAGTTTTAACGCGGTGTCAATCTGGTCTAAAAGCATAATGATTTGAATAGGAATGAATTCTGTGCATGTGCGTGAACTTGACTCCTAAAATTTCTCTTGAATATAGAAATATTTTGACATTAAATTTTATTTTAAAAGTTTAACATTTTGAAAAGTTTTTAGTAAGTAATGGAATAATGTATAAATAAAATAAATAAAATAGAAAAAAAAGAAAAATATATTTAAAAAATCTCATTTTCGAGACTCGAACTGAAGACCAGCAAAACTAAGTGGCTCGTTCAACCGATCTGGCCACGAAGCTTCCTACCCGGAGAGCGTCTGAATGGTCTAAGACTCTCATCAAGATTATAAACTAAAAGTTTTAACACGGTGTCATTCTGGTCTAAAATCATAATGCTTTGGATAGGAATGAATTCTGCGCATGTGCGTGAACTTGAATCCTAAAATTTCTCTTGAATATAGAAATATTTTGACATTAAATTTTATTTTAAAAGTTTAACATTTTGAAAAGTTCTTAGTAAGTAATGGAATAATGTATACCTAAAATAAATAAAATAGAAAAAAAAGAAAAATATACTAAAAAAATCTCTTTTTCAAGACTCGAACTGATGTCCAGCAAAACAAAACGGATCGTTCTGCCGATCAGGCCACGAACCTTCGTACCCGGGGAGCGTCTGAATGGCCTAAGACTCTCATTGAGATTATAAACTAAAAGTTTTAACACGGTGTCAATCTGGTCTAAAAGCATAATGATTTGAATAGGAATGAATTCTGCGCATGTGCGTGAACTTCACTCCTAAAATTTCTCTTGAATATAGAAATATTTTGACATTAAATTTTATTTTAAAAGTTTAACATTTTGAAAAGTTCTTAGTAAGTAATGGAATAATGTATAAATAAAATAAATAAAATAGAAAAAAAAAGAAAAAAATATTAAGAAAATCTCATTTTCGAGACTCGAACTGAAGACCAGCAAAACTAAGTGGCTGGTTCCACCGATCTGGCGACGAAGCTTCGTACCCGGAGAGCGTCTGAATGGTCTAAGACACTCATCAAGATTATAAACTAAAAGTTTTAACACGGTGTCAATCTGGTCTAAAAGCATAATGATTTGAATAGGAATGAATTCTGCGCATGTGCGTGAACTTCACTCCTAAAATTTCTCTTGAATATAGAAATATTTTGACATTAAATTTTATTTTAAAAGCTTAACATTTTGAAAAGTTCTTAGTAAGTAATGGAATAATGTATACCTAAAATAAATAAAATAGAAAGAAAAAGAAAAATATACTAAAAAAATCTCTTTTTCGAGACTCGAACTGATGTCCAGCAAAACAAAACGGCTCGTTCTGCCGATCAGGCCACGAAGCTTCGTACCCTGAGAGCGTCTGAATGGCCTAAGACTCTCATGAAGATTATAAACTAAAAGTTTTAACACGGTGTCAATCTGGTCTAAAAGCATAATGATTTGAATAGGAATGAATTCTGCGCATGTGCGTGAACTTCACTCCTAAAATTTCTCTTGAATATAGAAATATTTTGACATTAAATTTTATTTTAAAAGTTTAACATTTTGAAAAGTTCTTAGTAAGTGTTGGAATAATGTATACCTAAAATAAATAAAATAGAAAAAAAGAAAAGAAAAATATACTAAAAAAATCTCATTTTCGAGACTCGAACTGAAGACCAGCAAAACTAAGTGGCTCGTTCAGCCGATCCGGCCACGAAGCTTCGTACCCGGAGAGCGTCTGAATGGTCTAAGACTCTCATCAAGATTATAAACTAAAAGTTTTAACACGGTGTCATTCTGGTCTAAAATCATAATGCTTTGGATAGGAATGAATTCTGCGCATGTGCGTGAACTTGACTCCTAAAATTTCTCTTGAATATAGAAATATTTTTACATTAAATTTTATTTTAAAAGTTTAACATTTTGAAAAGTTCTTAGTAAGTGTTGGAATAATGTATACCTAAAATAAATAAAATAGAAAAAAAGAAAAGAAAAATATACTAAAAAAATCTCATTTTCGAGACTCGAACTGAAGACCAGCAAAACTAAGTGGCTCGTTCAGCCGATCCGGCCACGAAGCTTCGTACCCGGAGAGCGTCTGAATGGTCTAAGACTCTCATCAAGATTATAAACTAAAAGTTTTAACACGGTGTCATTCTGGTCTAAAATCATAATGCTTTGGATAGGAATGAATTCTGCGCATGTGCGTGAACTTGACTCCTAAAATTTCTCTTGAATATAGAAATATTTTTACATTAAATTTTATTTTAAAAGTTTAACATTTTGAAAAGTTCTTAGTAAGTGTTGGAATAATGTATACCTAAAATAAATAAAATAGAAAAAAAAAGAAAAATATACTAAAAAAATCTCATTTTCGACACTCGAACTGAAGACCAGCAAAACTAAGTGGCTCGTTCAACCGATCAGGCCACGAAGCTTCGTACCCCGAGAGCGTCTGAATGGCCTAAGACTCTCATTAATATTATAAACTAAAAGTTTTAACACGGTGTCATTCTGGTCTAAAATCATAATGCTTTGGATAGGAATGAATTCTGCGCATGTGCGTGAACTTGACTCCTAAAATTTCTCTTGAATATAGAAATATTTTTACATTAAATTTTATTTTAAAAGTTTAACATTTTGAAAAGTTCTTAGTAAGTGTTGGAATAATGTATACCTAAAATAAATAAAATAGAAAAATAAGAAAAATATACTAAAAAAATCTCATTTTCGACACTCGAACTGATGTCCAGCAAAACAAAACGGCTCGTTCTGCCGATCAGGCCACGAGGCTTCGTACCCGGAGAGCGTCTGAATGGCCTAAGACTCTCATTAAGATTATAAACTAAAAGTTTTAACACGGTGTCATTCTGGTCTAAAATCATAATGCTTTGGATAGGAATGAATTCTGCGCATGTGCGTGAACTTGACTTCTAAAATTTCTCTTGATTATAGAAATATTTTGACATTAAATTTTATTTTAAAAGTCTAACATTTTGAAAAGTTCTTAGTAAGTCTTGGAATAATGTTTACCTAAAATAAATAAAATAGAAAAAAAAGAAAAATATACTAAAAAAATCTCATTTTCGAGACTCGAACTGATGTCCAGCAAAACTAAACGGCTCGTTCTGCCGATCAGGCCACGAAGCTTTGTACCCGGAGAGCGTCTGAATGGCCTAAGACTCTCATTATGATTATAAACTAAAAGTTTTAACACGGTGTCATTCTGGTCTAAAATCATAATGCTTTGGATAGGAATGAATTCTGCGCATGTGCGTGAACTTGACTCCTAAAATTTCTCTTGAATATAGAAATATTTTTACATTAAATTTTATTTTAAAAGTTTAACATTTTGAAAAGTTCTTAGTAAGTGTTGGAATAATGTATACCTAAAATAAATAAAATAGAAAAAAAAAAGAAAAATATACTAAAAAAATCTCATTTTCGAGACTCGAACTGATGTCCAGCAAAACTAAACGGCTCGTTCAGCCGATCCGGCCACGAAGCTTCGTACCCGGAGAGCGTCTGAATGGTCTAAGACTCTCATCAAGATTATAAACTAAAAGTTTTAACACGGTGACAATCTGGTCTAAAATCATAATGATTTGAATGGGAATGAATTCTGCGCATGTGCGTGAACTTGACTCCTAAAATTTCTCTTGAATATAGAAATATTTTGACATTAAATTTCATTTTAAAAGCTTAACATTTTGAAAAGTTCTTAGTAAGTAATGGAATAATGTATAAATAAAATAAATAAAATAAAAAAAAAAGAAAAATATATTTAAAAAATCTGATTTTCGAGACTCGAACTGAAGACCAGCAAAACTAAGTGGCTCGTTCAACCGATCTGGCCACGAAGCTGCGTACCCGGAGAGCGTCTGAATGGCCTAAGACTCTCATTAAGATTATAAACTAAAAGTTTTAACACGGTGTCATTCTGGTCTAAAATCATAATGCTTTGGATAGGAATGAATTCTGCGCATGTGCGTGAACTTGACTTCTAAAATTTCTCTTGATTATAGAAATATTTTGACATTAAATTTTATTTTAAAAGTTTAACATTTTGAAAAGTTCTTAGTAAGTGTTGGAATAATGTATACCTAAAATAAATAAAATAGAAAAATAAGAAGAATATACTAAAAAAATCTCATTTTCGACACTCGAACTGATGTCCAGCAAAACTAAACGGCTCGTTCTGCCGATCAGGACACGAAGCTTCGTACCCGGAGAGCGTCTGAATGGCCTAAAACTCTCATCAAGATTATAAAATAAAAGTTTTAACACGGTGTCAATCTGGTCTAAAAGCATAATGCTTTGGATAGGAATGAATTCTGCGCATGTGCGTGAACTTGACTTCTAAAATTTCTCTTGATTATAGAAATATTTTGACATTAAATTTTATTTTAAAAGTCTAACATTTTGAAAAGTTCTTAGTAAGTCTTGGAATAATGTTTACCTAAAATAAATTAAATAGAAAAAAAAGAAAAATATACTAAAAAAATCTCATTTTCGAGACTCGAACTGATGTCCAGCAAAACTAAACGGCTCGTTCTGCCGATCAGGCCACGAAGCTTTGTACCCGGAGAGCGTCTGAATGGCCTAAGACTCTCATTATGATTATAAACTAAAAGTTTTAACACGGTGTCATTCTGGTCTAAAATCATAATGCTTTGGATAGGAATGAATTCTGCGCATGTGCGTGAACTTGACTCCTAAAATTTCTCTTGAATATAGAAATATTTTTACATTAAATTTTATTTTAAAAGTTTAACATTTTGAAAAGTTCTTAGTAAGTGTTGGAATAATGTATACCTAAAATAAATAAAATAGGAAAAAAAAAGAAAAATATACTAAAAAAATCTCATTTTCGACACTCGAACTGATGTCCAGCAAAACTAAACGGCTCGTTCAGCCGATCCGGGCACGAAGCTTCGTACCCGGAGAGCGTCTGAATGGTCTAAGACTCTCATCAAGATTATAAACTAAAAGTTTTAACACGGTGACAATCTGGTCTAAAATCATAATGATTTGAATGGGAATGAATTCTGCGCATGTGCGTGAACTTCACTCCTAAAATTTCTCTTGAATATAGAAATATTTTGACATTAAATTTCATTTTAAAAGCTTAACATTTTGAAAAGTTCTTAGTAAGTAATGGAATAATGTATAAATAAAATAAATAAAATAGAAAAAAAAAGAAAAATATATTTAAAAAATCTGATTTTCGAGACTCGAACTGAAGACCAGCAAAACTAAGTGGCTCGTTCAACCGATCTGGCCACGAAGCTGCGTACCCGGAGAGCGTCTGAATGGCCTAAGACTCTCATTAAGATTATAAACTAAAAGTTTTAACACGGTGTCATTCTGGTCTAAAATCATAATGCTTTGGATAGGAATGAATTCTGCGCATGTGCGTGAACTTGACTTCTAAAATTTCTCTTGATTATAGAAATATTTTGACATTAAATTTTATTTTAAAAGTTTAACATTTTGAAAAGTTCTTAGTAAGTGTTGGAATAATGTATACCTAAAATAAATAAAATAGAAAAAAAGAAAAGAAAAATATACTAAAAAAATCTCATTTTCGAGACTCGAACTGAAGACCAGCAAAACTAAGTGGCTCGTTCAGCCGATTCGGCCACGAAGCTTCATACCCGGAGAGCGTCTGAATGGTCTAAGACTCTCATCAAGATTATAAACTAAAAGTTTTAACACGGTGACAATCTGGTCTAAAAGCATAATGATTTGAATAGGAATGAATTCTGCGCATGTGCGTGAACTTGACTCCTAAAATTTCTCTTGAATATAGAAATATTTTGACATTAAATTTTATTTTAAAAGTTTAACATTTTGAAAAGTTCTTAGTAAGTAATGCAATAATGTATAAATAAAATAGAAAAAAAAGAAAAAAATATTAAGAAAATCTCATTTTCGAGACTCGAACTGAAGACCAGCAAAACTAAGTGGCTGGTTCAACCGATCTGGCCACGAAGCTTCGTACCCGGAGAGCGTCTGAATGGTCTAAGACTCTCATCAAGATTATAAACTAAAAGTTTTAACACGGTGTCAGTCTGGTCTAAAAGCATAATGATTTGAATAGGAATGAATTCTGTGCATGTGCGTGAACTTGACTCCTAAAATTTCTCTTGAATATAGAAATATTTTGACATTAAATTTTATTTTAAAAGTTTAACATTTTGAAAAGTTCTTAGTAAGTGTTGGAATAATGTATACCTAAAATAAATAAAATAGAAAAAAAAAGAAAAATATACTAAAAAAATCTCATTTTTGAGACTCGAACTGATGTCTAGCAAAACTAAACGGCTAGTTCTGCCGATCAGGCCACGAAGCTTCGTACCCGGAGAGCGTCTGAATGGCCTAAGACTCTCATTAAGATTATAAACTAAAAGTTTTAACACGGTGTCATTCTGGTCTAAAATCATAATGCTTTGGATAGGAATGAATTTTGCGCATGTGCGTGAACTTGACTCATAAAATTTTTCTTGAATATTGAAATATTTTTACATTAAATTTTATTTTAAAAGTTTAACATTTTGAAAAGTTCTTAGTAAGTAATGGAATAATGTATAAATAAAATAAATAAAATAGAAAAAAAAGAAAAATATATTTAAAAAATTTCATTTCCGAGACTCGAACTGAAGACCAGCAAAACTAAGTGGCTCGTTCAACCGATCTGGCCACGAAGCTTCGTACCCGGAGAGCGTCTGAATGGCCTAAGACTCTCATTAAGATTATAAACTAAAAGTTTTAACACGGTGTCATTCTGGTCTAAAATCATAATGCTTTGGATAGGAATGAATTCTGCGCATGTGCGTGAACTTGACTCCTAAAATTTCTCTTCAATATAGAAATATTTTGACATTAAATTTTATTTTAAAAGTTTAACATTTTGAAAAGTTCTTAGTAAGTGTTGGAATAATGTATACCTAAAATAAATAAAATAGAAAAAAAAGAAAAATATATTAAAAAAATCTCATTTTCGAGACTCGAACTGAAGACCAGCAAAACTAAGTGGCTCGTTCAGCCGATCCGGCCACGAAGCTTCGTACCCGGAGAGCGTCTGAATGGTCTAAGACTCTCATCAAGATTATAAACTAAAAGTTTTAACACGGTGACAATCTGGTCTAAAATCATAATGATTTGAATAGGAATGAATTCTGCGCATGTGCGTGAACTTGACTCCTAAAATTTCTCTTGAATATAGAAATATTTTGACATTAAATTTCATTTTAAAAGCTTAACATTTTGAAAAGTTCTTAGTAAGTAATGGAATAATGTATAAATAAAATAGAAAAAAAAAAGAAAAATATATTTATAAAATCTGATTTTCGAGACTCGAACTTAAGACCAGCAAAACTAAGTGGCTCGTTCAACCGATCTGGCCACGAAGCTGTGTACCCGGAGAGCGTCTGAATGGCCTAAGACTCTCATTAAGATTATAAACTAAAAGTTTTAACACGGTGTCATTCTGGTCTAAAATCATAATGATTTGAATAGATATGAATTCTGCGCATGTGCGTGAACTTGACTCCTAAAATTTCTCTTGAATATAGAAATATTTTGACATGAAATTTTATTTTAAAAGTTTAACATTTTGAAAAGTTCTTAGTAAGTAATGGAATAATGTATAAATAAAATAAATAAAATAGAAAAAAAAAGAAAAATATATTTAAAAAATCTGATTTTCGAGACTCGAACTGAAGACCAGCAAAACTAAGTGGCTCGTTCAACCGATCTGGCCACGAAGCTGCGTACCCGGAGAGCGTCTGAATGGCCTAAGACTCTCATTAAGATTATAAACTAAAAGTTTTAACACGGTGTCATTCTGGTCTAAAATCATAATGCTTTGGATAGGAATGAATTCTGCGCATGTGCGTGAACTTGACTTCTAAAATTTCTCTTGATTATAGAAATATTTTGACATTAAATTTTATTTTAAAAGTTTAACATTTTGAAAAGTTCTTAGTAAGTGTTGGAATAATGTATACCTAAAATAAATAAAATAGAAAAAAAGAAAAGAAAAATATACTAAAAAAATCTCATTATCGAGACTCGAACTGAAGACCAGCAAAACTAAGTGGCTCGTTCAGCCGATTCGGCCACGAAGCTTCGTACCCGGAGAGCGTCTGAATGGTCTAAGACTCTCATCAAGATTATAAACTAAAAGTTTTAACACGGTGACAATCTGGTCTAAAAGCATAATGATTTGAATAGGAATGAATTCTGCGCATGTGCGTGAACTTGACTCCTAAAATTTCTCTTGAATATAGAAATATTTTGACATTAAATTTTATTTTAAAAGTTTAACATTTTGAAAAGTTCTTAGTAAGTAATGCAATAATGTATAAATAAAATAGAAAAAAAAGAAAAAAATATTAAGAAAATCTCATTTTCGAGACTCGAACTGAAGACCAGCAAAACTAAGTGGCTGGTTCAACCGATCTGGCCACGAAGCTTCGTACCCGGAGAGCGTCTGAATGGTCTAAGACTCTCATCAAGATTATAAACTAAAAGTTTTAACACGGTGTCAGTCTGGTCTAAAAGCATAATGATTTGAATAGGAATGAATTCTGTGCATGTGCGTGAACTTGACTCCTAAAATTTCTCTTGAATATAGAAATATTTTGACATTAAATTTTATTTTAAAAGTTTAACATTTTGAAAAGTTCTTAGTAAGTGTTGGAATAATGTATACCTAAAATAAATAAAATAGAAAAAAAAAGAAAAATATACTAAAAAAATCTCATTTTTGAGACTCGAACTGATGTCTAGCAAAACTAAACGGCTAGTTCTGCCGATCAGGCCACGAAGCTTCGTACCCGGAGAGCGTCTGAATGGCCTAAGACTCTCATTAAGATTATAAACTAAAAGTTTTAACACGGTGTCATTCTGGTCTAAAATCATAATGCTTTGGATAGGAATGAATTTTGCGCATGTGCGTGAACTTGACTCATAAAATTTTTCTTGAATATTGAAATATTTTTACATTAAATTTTATTTTAAAAGTTTAACATTTTGAAAAGTTCTTAGTAAGTAATGGAATAATGTATAAATAAAATAAATAAAATAGAAAAAAAAGAAAAATATATTTAAAAAATTTCATTTCCGAGACTCGAACTGAAGACCAGCAAAACTAAGTGGCTCGTTCAACCGATCTGGCCACGAAGCTTCGTACCCGGAGAGCGTCTGAATGGCCTAAGACTCTCATTAAGATTATAAACTAAAAGTTTTAACACGGTGTCATTCTGGTCTAAAATCATAATGCTTTGGATAGGAATGAATTCTGCGCATGTGCGTGAACTTGACTCCTAAAATTTCTCTTCAATATAGAAATATTTTGACATTAAATTTTATTTTAAAAGTTTAACATTTTGAAAAGTTCTTAGTAAGTGTTGGAATAATGTATACCTAAAATAAATAAAATAGAAAAAAAAGAAAAATATATTAAAAAAATCTCATTTTCGAGACTCGAACTGAAGACCAGCAAAACTAAGTGGCTCGTTCAGCCGATCCGGCCACGAAGCTTCGTACCCGGAGAGCGTCTGAATGGTCTAAGACTCTCATCAAGATTATAAACTAAAAGTTTTAACACGGTGACAATCTGGTCTAAAATCATAATGATTTGAATAGGAATGAATTCTGCGCATGTGCGTGAACTTGACTCCTAAAATTTCTCTTGAATATAGAAATATTTTGACATTAAATTTCATTTTAAAAGCTTAACATTTTGAAAAGTTCTTAGTAAGTAATGGAATAATGTATAAATAAAATAGAAAAAAAAAAGAAAAATATATTTATAAAATCTGATTTTCGAGACTCGAACTTAAGACCAGCAAAACTAAGTGGCTCGTTCAACCGATCTGGCCACGAAGCTGCGTACCCGGAGAGCGTCTGAATGGCCTAAGACTCTCATTAAGATTATAAACTAAAAGTTTTAACACGGTGTCATTCTGGTCTAAAATCATAATGATTTGAATAGATATGAATTCTGCGCATGTGCGTGAACTTGACTCCTAAAATTTCTCTTGAATATAGAAATATTTTGACATGAAATTTTATTTTAAAAGTTTAACATTTTGAAAAGTTCTTAGTAAGTAATGGAATAATGTATAAATAAAATAAATAAAATAGAAAAAAAAAAGAAAAAAATATTAAGAAAATCTCATTTTCGAGACTCGAACTGAAGACCAGCAAAACTAAGTGCCTGGTTCCACCGATCTGGCGACGAAGCTTCGTACCCGGAGAGCATCTGAATGGTCTAAGACTCTCATCAAGATTATAAACTAAAAGTTTTAACACGGTGTCAATCTGGTCTAAAAGCATAATGATTTGAATAGGAATGAATTCTGCGCATGTGCGTGAACTTCACTCCTAAAATTTCTCTTGAATATAGAAATATTTTGACATTAAATTTTATTTTAAAAGTTTAACATTTTGAAAAGTTCTTAGTAAGTAATGGAATAATGTATACCTAAAATAAATAAAATTTAAAAAAAAAAGAAAAATATACTAAAAAAATCTCTTTTTCGACACTCGAACTGATGTCCAGCAAAACAAAACGGCTCGTTCTGCCGATCAGGCCACGAAGCTTCGTACCCGGAGAGCGTCTGAATGGCCTAAGACTCTCATTAAGATTATAAACTAAAAGTTTTAACACGGTGTCAATCTGGTCTAAAAGCATAATGATTTGAATAGGAATGAATTCTGCGCATGTGCGTGAACTTGATTCATAAAATTTCTCTTGAATATAGAAATATTTTGAAATTAAATTTTATTTTAAAAGTTTAACATTTTGAAAAGTTCTTAGTAAGTGTTGGAATAATGTATACCTAAAATAAATAAAATAGAAAAAAAAAGAAAAATATACTAAAAAAATCTCATTTTCGAGACTCGAACTGATGTCCAGCAAAACTAAACGGCTCGTTCAGCCGATCCGGCCACGAAGCTTCGTACCCGGAGAGCGTCTGAATGGTCTAAGACTCTCATCAAGATTATAAACTAAAAGTTTTAACACGGTGTCAATCTGGTCTAAAAGCATAATGATTTGAATAGGAATGAATTCTGTGCATGTGCGTGAACTTGACTCCTAAAATTTCTCTTGAATATAGAAATATTTTGACATTAAATTTTATTTAAAAGTTTAACATTTTGAAAAGTTCTTAGTAAGTGTTGGAATAATGTATACCTAAAATAAATAAAATAGAAAAAAAAAGAAAAATATACTAAAAAAATCTCATTTTCGAGACTCGAACTGATGTCCAGCAAAACAAAACGGCTCGTTCTGCCGATCAGGCCACGAAGCCTCGTACCCGGAGAGCGTCTGAATGGCCTAAGACTCTCATTAAGATTATAAACTAAAAGTTTTAACGCGGTGTCATTCTGGTCTGAAATCATAATGCTTCGGATAGGAATGAATTCTGCGCATGTGCGTGAACTTGACTCATAAAATTTCTCTTCAATATAGAAATATTTTGACATTAAATTTTATTTTAAAAGTTTAACATTTTGAAAAGTTCTTAGTAAGTGTTGGAATAATGTATACGTAAAATAAATATAATAGAAAAAAAAGAAAAATATACTAAAAAAATCTCATTTTCGAGACTCGAACTGATGTCCAGCAAAACTAAACGGCTCGTTCTGCCGATCAGGCCACGAAGCTTCGTACCCGGAGAGCGTCTGAATGGCCTAAGACTCTCATCAAGATTATAAACTAAAAGTTTTAACACGGTGTCATTCTGGTCTAAAATCATAATGCTTTGGATAGGAATGAATTCTGCGCATGTGCGTGAACTTAACTCCTAAAATTTCTCTTGAATATAGAAATATTTTGACATTAAATTTTATTTTAAAAGTTTAACATTTTGAAAAGTTCTTAGTAAGTAATGGAATAATGTATAAATAAAATAAATAAAATAGAAAAAAAAAAAGAAAAAAATATTAAGAAAATCTCATTTTCGAGACTCGAACTGAAGACCAGCAAAACTAAGTGCCTGGTTCCACCGATCTGGCGACCAAGCTTCGTACCTGGAGAGCGTCTGAATGGTCTAAGACTCTCATCAAGATTATAAACTAAAAGTTTTAACACGGTGTCAATCTGGTCTAAAAGCATAATGATTTGAATAGGAATGAATTCTGCGCATGTACGTGAACTTCACTCCTAAAATTTCTCTTGAATATAGAAATATTTTGACATGAAATTTTATTTTAAAAGTTTAACATTTTGAAAAGTTCTTAGTAAGTAATGGAATAATGTATAAATAAAATAAATAAAATAGAAAAAAAAAAGAAAAAAATATTAAGAAAATCTCATTTTCGAGACTCGAACTGAAGACCAGCAAAACTAAGTGCCTGGTTCCACCGATCTGGCGACGAAGCTTCGTACCCGGAGAGCATCTGAATGGTCTAAGACTCTCATCAAGATTATAAACTAAAAGTTTTAACACGGTGTCAATCTGGTCTAAAAGCATAATGATTTGAATAGGAATGAATTCTGCGCATGTGCGTGAACTTCACTCCTAAAATTTCTCTTGAATATAGAAATATTTTGACATTAAATTTTATTTTAAAAGTTTAACATTTTGAAAAGTTCTTAGTAAGTAATGGAATAATGTATACCTAAAATAAATAAAATTTAAAAAAAAAAAGAAAAATATACTAAAAAAATCTCTTTTTCGACACTCGAACTGATGTCCAGCAAAACAAAACGGCTCGTTCTGCCGATCAGGCCACGAAGCTTCGTACCCGGAGAGCGTCTGAATGGCCTAAGACTCTCATTAAGATTATAAACTAAAAGTTTTAACACGGTGTCAATCTGGTCTAAAAGCATAATGATTTGAATAGGAATGAATTCTGCGCATGTGCGTGAACTTGATTCATAAAATTTCTCTTGAATATAGAAATATTTTGAAATTAAATTTTATTTTAAAAGTTTAACATTTTGAAAAGTTCTTAGTAAGTGTTGGAATAATGTATACCTAAAATAAATAAAATAGAAAAAAAAAGAAAAATATACTAAAAAAATCTCATTTTCGAGACTCGAACTGATGTCCAGCAAAACTAAACGGCTCGTTCAGCCGATCCGGCCACGAAGCTTCGTACCCGGAGAGCGTCTGAATGGTCTAAGACTCTCATCAAGATTATAAACTAAAAGTTTTAACACGGTGTCAATCTGGTCTAAAAGCATAATGATTTGAATAGGAATGAATTCTGTGCATGTGCGTGAACTTGACTCCTAAAATTTCTCTTGAATATAGAAATATTTTGACATTAAATTTTATTTAAAAGTTTAACATTTTGAAAAGTTCTTAGTAAGTGTTGGAATAATGTATACCTAAAATAAATAAAATAGAAAAAAAAAGAAAAATATACTAAAAAAATCTCATTTTCGAGACTCGAACTGATGTCCAGCAAAACAAAACGGCTCGTTCTGCCGATCAGGCCACGAAGCCTCGTACCCGGAGAGCGTCTGAATGGCCTAAGACTCTCATTAAGATTATAAACTAAAAGTTTTAACACGGTGTCATTCTGGTCTGAAATCATAATGCTTCGGATAGGAATGAATTCTGCGCATGTGCGTGAACTTGACTCATAAAATTTCTCTTCAATATAGAAATATTTTGACATTAAATTTTATTTTAAAAGTTTAACATTTTGAAAAGTTCTTAGTAAGTGTTGGAATAATGTATACGTAAAATAAATAAAATAGAAAAAAAAGAAAAATATACTAAAAAAAATCTCATTTTCGAGACTCGAACTGATGTCCAGCAAAACTAAACGGCTCGTTCTGCCGATCAGGCCACGAAGCTTCGTACCCGGAGAGCGTCTGAATGGCCTAAGACTCTCATCAAGATTATAAACTAAAAGTTTTAACACGGTGTCATTCTGGTCTAAAATCATAATGCTTTGGATAGGAATGAATTCTGCGCATGTGCGTGAACTTAACTCCTAAAATTTCTCTTGAATATAGAAATATTTTGACATTAAATTTTATTTTAAAAGTTTAACATTTTGAAAAGTTCTTAGTAAGTAATGGAATAATGTATAAATAAAATAAATAAAATAGAAAAAAAAAAGAAAAAAATATTAAGAAAATCTCATTTTCGAGACTCGAACTGAAGACCAGCAAAACTAAGTGCCTGGTTCCACCAATCTGGCGACGAAGCTTCGTACCTGGAGAGCGTCTGAATGGTCTAAGACTCTCATCAAGATTATAAACTAAAAGTTTTAACACGGTGTCAATCTGGTCTAAAAGCATAATGATTTGAATAGGAATGAATTCTGCGCATGTACGTGAACTTCACTCCTAAAATTTCTCTTGAATATAGAAATATTTTGACATTAAATTTTATTTTAAAAGTTTAACATTTTGAAAAGTTCTTAGTAAGTAATGGAATAATGTATACCTAAAATAAATAAAATTTAAAAAAAAAAAAATATACTAAAAAAATCTCTTTTTCGAGACTCGAACTGATGTCCAGCAAAACAAAACGGCTCGTTCTGCCGATCAGGCCACGAAGCTTCGTACCCGGAGAGCGTCTGAATGGCCTAAGACTCTCATTAAGATTATAAACTAAAAGTTTTAACACGGTGTCAATCTGGTCTAAAAGCATAATGATTTGAATAGGAATGAATTCTGCGCATGTGCGTGAACTTGACTCATAAAATTTCTCTTGAATATAGAAATATTTTGAAATTAAATTTTATTTTTAATGTATAACATTTTGAAAAGTTCTTAGTAAGTGTTGGAATAATGTATACCTAAAATAAATAAAATAGAAAAAAAAGAAAAATATACTAAAAAAATCTCATTTTCGAGACTCGAACTGAAGACCAGCAAAACTAAGTGGCTCGTTCAGCCGATCCGGCCACGAAGCTTCGTACCCGGAGAGCGTCTGAATGGTCTAAGACTCTCATTAAGATTATAAACTAAAAGTTTTAACACGGTGTCAATCTGGTCTAAAAGCATAATGATTTGAATAGGAATGAATTCTGTGCATGTGCGTGAACTTGACTCCTAAAATTTCTCTTGAATATAGAAATATTTTGACATTAAATTTTATTTAAAAGTTTAACATTTTGAAAAGTTCTTAGTAAGTGTTGGAATAATGTATACCTAAAATAAATAAAATATAAAAAAAAAAAAAAATATACTAAAAAAATCTCATTTTCGAGACTCGAACTGATGTGCAGCAAAACAAAACGGCTCGTTCTGCCGATCAGGCCACGAAGCTTCGTACCCGGAGAGCGTCTGAATGGCCTAAGACTCTCATTAAGATTATAAACTAAAAGTTTTAACACGGTGTCATCCTATTCTAAAATCATAATGCTTTGGATAGGAATGAATTCTGCGCATGTGCGTGAACTTAACTCCTAAAATTTCTCTTGAATATAGAAATATTTTGACATTAAATTTTATTTTAAAAGTTTAACATTTTGAAAAGTTCTTAGTAAATAATGGAATAATGTATAAATAAAATAGAAAAAAAAAGAAAAAAATATTAAGAAAATCTCAATTTCGAGACTCGAACTGAAGACCAGCAAAACTAAGTGGCTGGTTCCACCGATCTGGCGACGAAGCTTCGTACCCGGAGAGCGTCTGAATGGTCTAAGACTCTCATCAAGATTATAAACTAAAAGTTTTAACACGGTGTCAATCTGGTCTAAAAGCATAATGATTTGAACAGGAATGAATTCTGTGCATGTGCGTGAACTTGACTCCTAAAATTTCTCTTGAATATAGAAATATTTTGACATTAAATTTTATTTTAAAAGTTTAACATTTTGAAAAGTTCTTAGTAAGTAATGGAATAATGTATACCTAAAATAAATAAAATAGAAAAAAAGAAAAGAAAAATATACTAAAAAAATCTCATTTTCGAGACTCGAACTGAAGACCAGCAAAACTAAGTGGCTCGTTCAGCCGATCCGGCCACGAAGCTTCGTACCCGGAGAGCGTCTGAATGGTCTAAGACTCTCATCAAGATTATAAACTAAAAGTTTTAACACGGTGTCAATCTGGTCTAAAAGCATAATGATTTGAACAGGAATGAATTCTGTGCATGTGCGTGAACTTGACTCCTAAAATTTCTCTTGAATATAGAAATATTTTGACATTAAATTTTATTTTAAAAGTTTAACATTTTGAAAAGTTCTTAGTAAGTAATGGAATAATGTATACCTAAAATAAATAAAATAGAAAAAAAAAAGAAAAATATACTAAAAAAATATCTTTTTCGAGACTCGAACTGATGTCCAGCAAAACAAAACGGCTCGTTCTGCCGATCAGGCCACGAAGCTTCGTACCCGGAGAGCGTCTGAATGGCCTAAGACTCTCATTAATATTATAAACAAAAAGTTTTAACACGGTGTCATTCTGGTCTAAAATCATAATGCTTTGGATAGGAATGAATTCTGCGCATGTGCGTGAACTTGACTCCTCAAATTTCTCTTGAATATAGAAATATTTTGACATTAAATTTTATTTTAAAAGTTTAACATTTTGAAAAGTTCTTAGTAAGTAATGGAATAATGTATAAATAAAATAAATAAAATAGAAAAAA
Organism: Argiope bruennichi; assembly: GCF_947563725.1. Lineage (NCBI taxonomy): Eukaryota > Metazoa > Arthropoda > Arachnida > Araneae > Araneidae > Argiope > Argiope bruennichi. Next base: position 100,582,385 of record NC_079157.1, read on the forward strand.
AAAGAAAAAAATATTAAGAAAATCTCATTTTCGAGACTCGAACTGAAGACCAGCAAAATTAAGTGTCTGGTTCAACCGATCTGGCGACGAAGCTTCGTACCCGGAGAGCGTCTGAATGCTCTAAGACTCTCATTAAGATTATAAACTAAAAGTTTTAACACGGTGTCATTCTGGTCTAAAATCATAATGGTTTGGATAGGAATGATTTCTGCGCATGTGCGTGAACTTGAATCCTAAAATTTCTCTTGAATATAGAAATATTTTGACATTAAATTTTATTTTAAAAGTTTAACATTTTGAAAAGTTCTTAGTAAGTGTTGGAATAATGTATACCTAAAATAAATAAAATAGAAAAAAAAAGAAAAATATACTAAAAAAATCTCATTTTCGACACTCGAACTGATGTCCAGCAAAACAAAACGGCTCGTTCTGCCGATCAGGCCACGAAGCTTCGTACCCGGAGAGCGTCTGAATGGCCTAAGACTCTCATTAAGATTATAAACTAAAAGTTTTAACACGGTGTCAATCTGGTCTAAAAGCATAATGATTTGAATAGGAATGAATTCTGCGCATGTGCGTGAACTTGACTCATAAAATTTCTCTTGAATATAGAAATATTTTGAAATTAAATTTTATTTTTAATGTATAACATTTTGAAAAGTTCTTAGTAAGTGTTGGAATAATGTATACCTAAAATAAATAAAATAGAAAAAAAAGAAAAATATACTAAAAAAATCTCATTTTCGAGACTCGAACTGAAGACCAGCAAAACTAAGTGGCTCGTTCAGCCGATCCGGCCACGAAGCTTCGTACCCGGAGAGCGTCTGAATGGTCTAAGACTCTCATTAAGATTATAAACTAAAAGTTTTAACACGGTGTCAATCTGGTCTAAAAGCATAATGATTTGAATAGGAATGAATTCTGTGCATGTGCGTGAACTTGACTCCTAAAATTTCTCTTGAATATAGAAATATTTTGACATTAAATTTTATTTAAAAGTTTAACATTTTGAAAAGTTCTTAGTAAGTGTTGGAATAATGTATACTTAAAATAAATAAAATATAAAAAAAAAAAAAAAATATACTAAAAAAATCTCATTTTCGAGACTCGAACTGATGTGCAGCAAAACAAAACGGCTCGTTCTGCCGATCAGGCCACGAAGCTTCGTACCCGGAGAGCGTCTGAATGGCCTAAGACTCTCATTAAGATTATAAACTAAAAGTTTTAACACGGTGTCATCCTATTCTAAAATCATAATGCTTTGGATAGGAATGAATTCTGCGCATGTGCGTGAACTTGACTCCTAAAATTTCTCTTGAATATAGAAATATTTTGACATTAAATTTTATTTTAAAAGTTTAACATTTTGAAAAGTTCTTAGTAAATAATGGAATAATGTATAAATAAAATAGAAAAAAAAAGAAAAAAATATTAAGAAAATCTCAATTTCGAGACTCGAACTGAAGACCAGCAAAACTAAGTGGCTGGTTCCACCGATCTGGCGACGAAGCTTCGTACCCGGAGAGCGTCTGAATGGTCTAAGACTCTCATCAAGATTATAAACTAAAAGTTTTAACACGGTGTCAATCTGGTCTAAAAGCATAATGATTTGAACAGGAATGAATTCTGTGCATGTGCGTGAACTTGACTCCTAAAATTTCTCTTGAATATAGAAATATTTTGACATTAAATTTTATTTTAAAAGTTTAACATTTTGAAAAGTTCTTAGTAAGTAATGGAATAATGTATACCTAAAATAAATAAAATAGAAAAAAAGAAAAGAAAAATATACTAAAAAAATCTCATTTTCGAGACTCGAACTGAAGACCAGCAAAACTAAGTGGCTCGTTCAGCCGATCCGGCCACGAAGCTTCGTACCCGGAGAGCGTCTGAATGGTCTAAGACTCTCATCAAGATTATAAACTAAAAGTTTTAACATGGTGTCAATCTGGTCTAAAAGCATAATGATTTGAATAGGAATGAATTCTGCGCATGTGCGTGAACTTGACTCCTAAAATTTCTCTTGAATATAGAAATATTTTGACATTAAATTTTATTTTAAAAGTTTAACATTTTGAAAAGTTCTTAGTAAGTAATGGAATAATGTATACCTAAAATAAATAAAATAGAAAAAAAAAAGAAAAATATACTAAAAAAATATCTTTTTCGAGACTCGAACTGATGTCCAGCAAAACAAAACGGCTCGTTCTGCCGATCAGGCCACGAAGCTTCGTACCCGGAGAGCGTCTGAATGGCCTAAGACTCTCATTAATATTATAAACAAAAAGTTTTAACACGGTGTCATTCTGGTCTAAAATCATAATGCTTTGGATAGGAATGAATTCTGCGCATGTGCGTGAACTTGACTCCTCAAATTTCTCTTGAATATATAAATATTTTGACATTAAATTTTATTTTAAAAGTTTAACATTTTGAAAAGTTCTTAGTAAGTAATGGAATAATGTATAAATAAAATAAATAAAATAGAAAAAAAAAGAAAAAAATATTAAGAAAATCTCATTTTCGAGACTCGAACTGAAGACCAGCAAAATTAAGTGTCTGGTTCAACCGATCTGGCGACGAAGCTTCGTACCCGGAGAGCGTCTGAATGCTCTAAGACTCTCATTAAGATTATAAACTAAAAGTTTTAACACGGTGTCATTCTGGTCTAAAATCATAATGGTTTGGATAGGAATGATTTCTGCGCATGTGCGTGAACTTGACTCCTAAAATTTCTCTTGAATATAGAAATATTTTGACATTAAATTTTATTTTAAAAGTTTAACATTTTGAAAAGTTCTTAGTAAGTGTTGGAATAATGTATACCTAAAATAAATAAAATAGAAAAAAAAAGAAAAATATACTAAAAAAATCTCATTTTCGACACTCGAACTGATGTCCAGCAAAACAAAACGGCTCGTTCTGCCGATCAGGCCACGAGGCTTCGTACCCGGAGAGCGTCTGAATGGTCTAAGACTCTCATTAAGATTATAAACTAAAAGTTTTAACACGGTGTCATTCTGGTCTAAAATCATAATGCTTTGGATAGGAATGAATTCTGCGCATGTGCGTGAACTTGACTCATAAAATTTCTCTTGAATATAGAAATAATTTGAAATTAAATTTTATTTTTAAAGTATAACATTTGAAAAGTTCTTAGTAAGTGTTGGAATAATGTATACCTAAAATAAATAAAATAGAAAAAAAAAGAAATATATACTAAAATAACCTCATTTTCGAGACTCGAACTGATGTCCAGCAAAATTAAACAGCTCGTTCTCCCGATCAGGCCACGAAGCTTCGTACCCGGAGAGCGTCTGAATGGCCTAAGACTCTCATTAAGATTATAAACTAAAAGTTTTAACACGGTGTCATTCTGGTCTAAAATCATAATGGTTTGGATAGGAATGATTTCTGCGCATGTGCGTGAACTTGACTCCTAAAATTTCTCTTGAATATAGAAATATTTTGACATTAAATTTTATTTTAAAAGTTTAACATTTTGAAAAGTTCTTAGTAAGTGTTGGAATAATGTATACCTAAAATAAATAAAATAGAAAAAAAAAGACAAATATACTAAAAAAATCTCATTTTCGACACTCGAACTGATGTCCAGCAAAACAAAATGGCTCGTTCTGCCGATCAGGCCACGAGGCTTCGCACCCGGAGAGCGTCTGAATGGCCTAAGACTCTCATTAAGATTATAAACTAAAAGTTTTAACACGGTGTCATTCTAGTCTAAAATCATAATGCTTTGGATAGGAATGAATTCTGCGCATGTGCGTGAACTTGACTCATAAAATTTCTCTTGAATATAGAAATAATTTGAAATTAAATTTTATTTTTAAAGTATAACATTTGAAAAGTTCTTAGTAAGTGTTGGAATAATGTATACCTAAAATAAATAAAATAGAAAAAAAAAGAAATATATACTAAAATAACCTCATTTTCGAGACTCGAACTGATGTCCAGCAAAATTAAACAGCTCGTTCTCCCGATCAGGCCACGAAGCTTCGTACCCGGAGAGCGTCTGAATGGCCTAAGACTCTCATTAAGATTATAAACTAAAAGTTTTAACACGGTGTCATTCTGGTCTAAAATCATAATGGTTTGGATAGGAATGATTTCTGCGCATGTGCGTGAACTTGACTCCTAAAATTTCTCTTGAATATAGAAATATTTTGACATTAAATTTTATTTTAAAAGTTTAACATTTTGAAAAGTTCTTAGTAAGTGTTGGAATAATGTATACCTAAAATAAATAAAATAGAAAAAAAAGAAATATATACTAAAAAAATCTCATTTTCGAGACTCGAACTGATGTCCAGCAAAACTAAACGGCTCGTTCTGCCGATCAGGCCACGAAGCTTTGTACCCGGAGAGCGTCTGAATGGCCTAAGACTCTCATTAAGATTATAAACAAAGTTTTAACACGGTGTCATTCTGGTCTAAAATCATAATGCTTTGGATAGGAATGAATTCTGCGCATGTGCGTGAACTTGACTTCTAAAATTTCTCTTGATTATAGAAATATTTTGACATTAAATTTTATTTTAAAATTCTAACATTTTGAAAAGTTCTTAGTAAGTGTTGGAATAATGTATACCTAAAATAAATAAAATAGAAAAAAAAGAAAAATATACTAAAAAAATCTCATTTTCGAGACTCGAACTGATGTCCAGCAAAACTAAACGGCTCGTTCTGCCGATCAGGCCACGAAGCTTCGTACCCGGAGAGCGTCTGAATGGCCTAAGACTCTCATTAAGATTATAAACTAAAAGTTTTTACAACGGTGTCATTCTGGTCTAAAATCATAATGCTTTGGATAGGAATGAATTCTGCGCATGTGCGTGAACTTGACTTCTAAAATTTCTCTTGATTATAGAAATATTTTGACATTAAATTTTATTTTAAAAGTCTAACATTTTGAAAAGTTCTTAGTAAGTGTTGGAATAATGTATACCTAAAATAAATAAAATAGAAAAAAAAGAAAACTATACTAAAAAAATCTCATTTTCGAGACTCGAACTGATGTCCAGCAAAACTAAACGGCTCGTTCTGCCGATCAGGCCACGAAGCTTCGTACCCGGAGAGCGTCTGAATGGCCTAAGACTCTCATTAAGATTATAAACTAAAAGTTTTAACACGGTGTCATTCTGGTCTAAAATCATAATGCTTTGGATAGGAATGAATTCTGCGCATGTGCGTGAACTTGACTCCTAAAATTTCTCTTGAATATAGAAATATTTTGACATTAAATTTTATTTTAAAAGTTTAACATTTTGAAAAGTTCTTAGTAAATAATGGAATAATGTATAAATAAAATAGAAAAAAAAAGAAAAAAATATTAAGAAAATCTCAATTTCGAGACTCGAACTGAAGACCAGCAAAACTAAGTGGCTGGTTCCACCGATCTGGCGACGAAGCTTCGTACCCGGAGAGCGTCTGAATGGTCTAAGACTCTCATCAAGATTATAAACTAAAAGTTTTAACACGGTGTCAATCTGGTCTAAAAGCATAATGATTTGAACAGGAATGAATTCTGTGCATGTGCGTGAACTTGACTCCTAAAATTTCTCTTGAATATAGAAATATTTTGACATTAAATTTTATTTTAAAAGTTTAACATTTTGAAAAGTTCTTAGTAAGTAATGGAATAATGTATACCTAAAATAAATAAAATAGAAAAAAAGAAAAGAAAAATATACTAAAAAAATCTCATTTTCGAGACTCGAACTGAAGACCAGCAAAACTAAGTGGCTCGTTCAGCCGATCCGGCCACGAAGCTTCGTACCCGGAGAGCGTCTGAATGGTCTAAGACTCTCATCAAGATTATAAACTAAAAGTTTTAACATGGTGTCAATCTGGTCTAAAAGCATAATGATTTGAATAGGAATGAATTCTGCGCATGTGCGTGAACTTGACTCCTAAAATTTCTCTTGAATATAGAAATATTTTGACATTAAATTTTATTTTAAAAGTTTAACATTTTGAAAAGTTCTTAGTAAGTAATGGAATAATGTATACCTAAAATAAATAAAATAGAAAAAAAAAAGAAAAATATACTAAAAAAATATCTTTTTCGAGACTCGAACTGATGTCCAGCAAAACAAAACGGCTCGTTCTGCCGATCAGGCCACGAAGCTTCGTACCCGGAGAGCGTCTGAATGGCCTAAGACTCTCATTAATATTATAAACAAAAAGTTTTAACACGGTGTCATTCTGGTCTAAAATCATAATGCTTTGGATAGGAATGAATTCTGCGCATGTGCGTGAACTTGACTCCTCAAATTTCTCTTGAATATAGAAATATTTTGACATTAAATTTTATTTTAAAAGTTTAACATTTTGAAAAGTTCTTAGTAAGTAATGGAATAATGTATAAATAAAATAAATAAAATAGAAAAAAAAAGAAAAAAATATTAAGAAAATCTCATTTTCGAGACTCGAACTGAAGACCAGCAAAATTAAGTGTCTGGTTCAACCGATCTGGCGACGAAGCTTCGTACCCGGAGAGCGTCTGAATGCTCTAAGACTCTCATTAAGATTATAAACTAAAAGTTTTAACACGGTGTCATTCTGGTCTAAAATCATAATGGTTTGGATAGGAATGATTTCTGCGCATGTGCGTGAACTTGACTCCTAAAATTTCTCTTGAATATAGAAATATTTTGACATTAAATTTTATTTTAAAAGTTTAACATTTTGAAAAGTTCTTAGTAAGTGTTGGAATAATGTATACCTAAAATAAATAAAATAGAAAAAAAAAGAAAAATATACTAAAAAAATCTCATTTTCGACACTCGAACTGATGTCCAGCAAAACAAAACGGCTCGTTCTGCCGATCAGGCCACGAGGCTTCGTACCCGGAGAGCGTCTGAATGGTCTAAGACTCTCATTAAGATTATAAACTAAAAGTTTTAACACGGTGTCATTCTGGTCTAAAATCATAATGCTTTGGATAGGAATGAATTCTGCGCATGTGCGTGAACTTGACTCATAAAATTTCTCTTGAATATAGAAATAATTTGAAATTAAATTTTATTTTTAAAGTATAACATTTGAAAAGTTCTTAGTAAGTGTTGGAATAATGTATACCTAAAATAAATAAAATAGAAAAAAAAAGAAATATATACTAAAATAACCTCATTTTCGAGACTCGAACTGATGTCCAGCAAAATTAAACAGCTCGTTCTCCCGATCAGGCCACGAAGCTTCGTACCCGGAGAGCGTCTGAATGGCCTAAGACTCTCATTAAGATTATAAACTAAAAGTTTTAACACGGTGTCATTCTGGTCTAAAATCATAATGGTTTGGATAGGAATGATTTCTGCGCATGTGCGTGAACTTGACTCCTAAAATTTCTCTTGAATATAGAAATATTTTGACATTAAATTTTATTTTAAAAGTTTAACATTTTGAAAAGTTCTTAGTAAGTGTTGGAATAATGTATACCTAAAATAAATAAAATAGAAAAAAAAAGACAAATATACTAAAAAAATCTCATTTTCGACACTCGAACTGATGTCCAGCAAAACAAAATGGCTCGTTCTGCCGATCAGGCCACGAGGCTTCGCACCCGGAGAGCGTCTGAATGGCCTAAGACTCTCATTAAGATTATAAACTAAAAGTTTTAACACGGTGTCATTCTGGTCTAAAATCATAATGCTTTGGATAGGAATGAATTCTGCGCATGTGCGTGAACTTGACTCATAAAATTTCTCTTGAATATAGAAATAATTTGAAATTAAATTTTATTTTTAAAGTATAACATTTGAAAAGTTCTTAGTAAGTGTTGGAATAATGTATACCTAAAATAAATAAAATAGAAAAAAAAAGAAATATATACTAAAATAACCTCATTTTCGAGACTCGAACTGATGTCCAGCAAAATTAAACAGCTCGTTCTCCCGATCAGGCCACGAAGCTTCGTACCCGGAGAGCGTCTGAATGGCCTAAGACTCTCATTAAGATTATAAACTAAAAGTTTTAACACGGTGTCATTCTGGTCTAAAATCATAATGGTTTGGATAGGAATGATTTCTGCGCATGTGCGTGAACTTGACTCCTAAAATTTCTCTTGAATATAGAAATATTTTGACATTAAATTTTATTTTAAAAGTTTAACATTTTGAAAAGTTCTTAGTAAGTGTTGGAATAATGTATACCTAAAATAAATAAAATAGAAAAAAAAGAAATATATACTAAAAAAATCTCATTTTCGAGACTCGAACTGATGTCCAGCAAAACTAAACGGCTCGTTCTGCCGATCAGGCCACGAAGCTTTGTACCCGGAGAGCGTCTGAATGGCCTAAGACTCTCATTAAGATTATAAACAAAGTTTTAACACGGTGTCATTCTGGTCTAAAATCATAATGCTTTGGATAGGAATGAATTCTGCGCATGTGCGTGAACTTGACTTCTAAAATTTCTCTTGATTATAGAAATATTTTGACATTAAATTTTATTTTAAAATTCTAACATTTTGAAAAGTTCTTAGTAAGTGTTGGAATAATGTATACCTAAAATAAATAAAATAGAAAAAAAAGAAAAATATACTAAAAAAATCTCATTTTCGAGACTCGAACTGATGTCCAGCAAAACTAAACGGCTCGTTCTGCCGATCAGGCCACGAAGCTTCGTACCCGGAGAGCGTCTGAATGGCCTAAGACTCTCATTAAGATTATAAACTAAAAGTTTTTACAACGGTGTCATTCTGGTCTAAAATCATAATGCTTTGGATAGGAATGAATTCTGCGCATGTGCGTGAACTTGACTTCTAAAATTTCTCTTGATTATAGAAATATTTTGACATTAAATTTTATTTTAAAAGTCTAACATTTTGAAAAGTTCTTAGTAAGTGTTGGAATAATGTATACCTAAAATAAATAAAATAGAAAAAAAAGAAAACTATACTAAAAAAATCTCATTTTCGAGACTCGAACTGATGTCCAGCAAAACTAAACGGCTCGTTCTGCCGATCAGGCCACGAAGCTTCGTACCCGGAGAGCGTCTGAATGGCCTAAGACTCTCATTAAGATTATAAACTAAAAGTTTTAACACGGTGTCATTCTGGTCTAAAATCATAATGCTTTGGATAGGAATGAATTCTGCGCATGAGCGTGAACTTGACTCCTAAAATTTCTCTTGAATATAGAAATATTTTGACATTAAATTTTATTTTAAAAGCTTAACATTTTGAAAAGTTCTTAGTAAGTAATGGAATAATGTATAAATAAAATAAAAAAAAAGTAAAATATATTTAAAAAATCTGATTTTCGAGACTCGAACTGAAGACCAGCAAAACTAAGTGGCTCGTTCAACCGATCTGGCCACGAAGCTGCATACCCGGAGAGCGTCTGAATGGCCTAAGACTCTCATTATGATTATAAACTAAAAGTTTTAACACGGTGTCATTCTGGTCTAAAATCATAATGCTTTGGATAGGAATGAATTCTGCGCATGAGCGTGAACTTGACTCCTAAAATTTCTCTTGAATATAGAAATATTTTGACATTAAATTTTATTTTAAAAGCTTAACATTTTGAAAAGTTCTTAGTAAGTAATGGAATAATGTATAAATAAAATAAATAAAATAAAAAAAAAAGAAAAATATATTTAAAAAATCTGATTTTCGAGACTCGAACTGAAGACCAGCAAAACTAAGTGGCTCGTTCAACCGATCTGGCCACGAAGCTGCGTACCCGGAGAGCGTCTGAATGGCCTAAGACTGTCATTAAGATTATAAACTAAAAGTTTTAACACGGTGTCATTCTGGTCTAAAATCATAATGCTTTGGATAGGAATGAATTCTGCGCATGTGCGTGAACTTGACTTCTAAAATTTCTCTTGATTATAGAAATATTTTGACATTAAATTTTATTTTAAAAGTTTAACATTTTGAAAAGTTCTTAGTAAGTGTTGGAATAATGTATACCTAAAATAAATAAAATAGAAAAAAAAAAGAAAAATATACTAAAAAAATCTCATTTTCGAGACTCAAACTGATGTCCAGCAAAACTAAGTGTCTGGTTCAACCGATCTGGCGACGAAGCTTCGTACCCGGAGAGCGACTGAATGCTCTAAGACTCCCATCAAGATTATAAACTAAAAGTTTTAACACGGTGTCAATCTGGTCTAAAAGCATAATGATTTGAATAGGAATGAATTCTGCGCATGTGCGTGAACTTGACTCCTAAAATTTCTCTTGAATATAGAAATATTTTGACATTAAATTTTATTTTAAAAGTTTAACATTTTGAAAAGTTCTTAGTAAGTAATGGAATATTGTATAAATAAAATAGAAAAAAAAGAAAAATATATTTAAAAAATCTCATTTTCGAGACTCGAACTGAAGACCAGCAAAACTAAGTGGCTCGTTCAACCGATCTGGCCACGAAGCTTCGTACCCGGAGAGCGTCTGAATGGTCTAAGACTCTCATTAAGATTATAAACTAAAAGTTTCAACACGGTGTCATTCTGGTCTAAAATCATAATGCTTTGGATAGGAATGAATTCTGCGCATGTGCGTGAACTTGACTCATAAAATTTCTCTTCAATATAGAAATATTTTGACATTAAATTTTATTTTAAAAGTTTAACATTTTGAAAAGTTCTTAGTAAGTGTTGGAATAATGTATACCTAAAATAAATAAAATAGAAAAAAAAAGAAAAATATACTAAAAAAATCTCATTTTCGACACTCGAACTGATGTCCAGCAAAACAAAACGGCTCGTTCTGCCGATCAGGCCACGAGGCTTCGTACCCGGAGAGCGTCTGAATGGCCTAAGACTGTCATTAAGATTATAAACTAAAAGTTTTAACACGGTGTCATTCTGGTCTAAAATCATAATGCTTTGGATAGGAATGAATTCTGCGCATGTGCGTGAACTTGACTTCTAAAATTTCTCTTGATTATAGAAATATTTTGACATTAAATTTTATTTTAAAAGTTTAACATTTTGAAAAGTTCTTAGTAAGTGTTGGAATAATGTATACCTAAAATAAATAAAATAGAAAAAAAAAAGAAAAATATACTAAAAAAATCTCATTTTCGAGACTCAAACTGATGTCCAGCAAAACTAAGTGTCTGGTTCAACCGATCTGGCGACGAAGCTTCGTACCCGGAGAGCGACTGAATGCTCTAAGACTCCCATCAAGATTATAAACTAAAAGTTTTAACACGGTGTCAATCTGGTCTAAAAGCATAATGATTTGAATAGGAATGAATTCTGCGCATGTGCGTGAACTTGACTCCTAAAATTTCTCTTGAATATAGAAATATTTTGACATTAAATTTTATTTTAAAAGTTTAACATTTTGAAAAGTTCTTAGTAAGTAATGGAATATTGTATAAATAAAATAGAAAAAAAAGAAAAATATATTTAAAAAATCTCATTTTCGAGACTCGAACTGAAGACCAGCAAAACTAAGTGGCTCGTTCAACCGATCTGGCCACGAAGCTTCGTACCCGGAGAGCGTCTGAATGGTCTAAGACTCTCATCAAGATTATAAACTAAAAGTTTTAACACGGTGTCATTCTGGTCTAAAATCATAATGCTTTGGATAGGAATGAATTCTGCGCATGTGCGTGAACTTGACTCCTAAAATTTCTCTTCAATATAGAAATATTTTGACATTAAATTTTATTTTAAAAGTTTAACATTTTGAAAAGTTCTTAGTAAGTGTTGGAATAATGTATACCTAAAATAAATAAAATAGAAAAAAAAGAAAAATATACTAAAAAAATCTCATTTTCGAGACTCGAACTGATGTCCAGCAAAACAAAACGGCTCGTTCTGCCGATCAGGCCACGAAGCTTCGTACCCGGAGAGCGTCTGAATGGCCTAAGACTCTCATTAAGATTATAAACTAAAAGTTTCAACACGGTGTCATTCTGGTCTAAAATCATAATGCTTTGGATAGGAATGAATTCTGCGCATGTGCGTGAACTTGACTCATAAAATTTCTCTTGAATATAGAAATATTTTGAAATTAAATTTTATTTTTAAAGTTTAACATTTTGAAAAGTTCTTAGTAAGTGTTGGAATAATGTATACCTAAAATAAATAAAATAGAAAAAAAAAGAAAAATATACTAAAAAAATCTCATTTTCGACACTCGAACTGATGTCCAGCAAAACAAAACGGCTCGTTCTGCCGATCAGGCCACGAGGCTTCGTACCCGGAGAGCGTCTGAATGGCCTAAGACTCTCATTAAGATTATAAACTAAAAGTTTTAACACGGTGTCATTCTGGTCTAAAATCATAATGCTTTGGATAGGAATGAATTCTGCGCATGTGCGTGAACTTGACTCATAAAATTTCTCTTGAATATAGAAATATTTTGAAATTAAATTTTATTTTTAAAGTATAACATTTTGAAAAGTTCTTAGTAAGTGTTGGAATAATGTATACCTAAAATAAATAAAATAGAAAAAAAAGAAAAATATACTAAAAAAATCTCATTTTCGAGACTCGAACTGATGTCCAGCAAAACTAAACGGCTCGTTCTGCCGATCAGGCCACGAAGCTTTGTACCCGGAGAGCGTCTGAATGGCCTAAGACTCTCATTAAGATTATAAACAAAGTTTTAACACGGTCTCATTCTGGTCTAAAATCATAATGCTTTGGATAGGAATGAATTCTGCGCATGTGCGTAAACTTGACTTCTAAAATTTCTCTTGATTATAGAAATATTTTGACATTAAATTTTATTTTAAAAGTCTAACATTTTGAAAAGTTCTTAGTAAGTGTTGGAATAATGTATACCTAAAATAAATAAAATAGAAAAAAAAGAAAAATATACTAAAAAAATCTCATTTTCGAGACTCGAACTGATGTCCAGCAAAACTAAACGGCTCGTTCTGCCGATCAGGCCACGAAGCTTATTACCCGGAGAGCGTCTGAATGGCCTAAGACTCTCATTAAGATTATAAACTAAAAGTTTTAACACGGTGTCATTCTGGTCTAAAATCATAATGCTTTGGATAGGAATGAATTCTGCGCATGAGCGTGAACTTGACTCCTAAAATTTCTCTTGAATATAGAAATATTTTGACATTAAATTTTATTTTAAAAGCTTAACATTTTGAAAAGTTCTTAGTAAGTAATGGAATAATGTATAAATAAAATAAAAAAAAAGAAAAATATATTTAAAAAATCTGATTTTCGAGACTCGAACTGAAGACCAGCAAAACTAAGTGGCTGGTTCAACCGATCTGGCGACGAAGCTTCGTAGCCGGAGAGCGTCTGAATGGTCTAAGACTCTCATCAAGATTATAAACTAAAAGTTTTAACACGGTGTCAATCTGGTCTAAAAGCATAATGATTTGAATAGGAATGAATTCTGCGCATGTGCGTGAACTTGACTCCTAAAATTTCTCTTGAATATAGAAATATTTTGAAATTAAATTTTATTTTAAAAGTTTAACATTTTGAAAAGTTCTTAGTAAGTGTTGGAATAATGTATACCTAAAATAAATAAAATAGAAAAAAAAAAGAAAAATATACTAAAAAAATCTCTTTTTCGAGACTCGAACTGATGTCCAGCAAAACCAAACGGCTCGTTCGGCCGATCAGGCCACGAAGCTTCGTACCCGGAGAGCGTCTGAATGGCCTAAGACTCTCATTAATATTATAAACAAAAAGTTTTAACACGGTGTCATTCTGGTCTAAAATCATAATGCTTTGGATAGGAATGAATTCTGCGCATGTGCGTGAACTTGACTCCTCAAATTTCTCTTGAATATAGAAATATTTTGACATTAAATTTTATTTTAAAAGTTTAACATTTTGAAAAGTTCTTAGTAAGTAATGGAATAATGTATAAATAAAATAAATAAAATAGAAAAAAAAGAAAAAAATATTAAGAAAATCTCATTTTCGAGACTCGAACTGAAGACCAGCAAAACTAAGTGGCTGGTTCAACCGATCTGGCGACGAAGCTTCGTACCCGGAGAGCGTCTGAATGGTCTAAGACTCTCATCAAGATTATAAACTAAAAGTTTTAACACGGTGTCATTCTGGTCTAAAATCATAATGCTTTGGATAGGAATGAATTCTGCGCATGTGCGTTAACTTGACTTCTAAAATTTCTCTTGATTATAGAAATATTTTGACATTAAATTTTATTTTAAAAGTTTAACATTTTGAAAAGTTCTTAGTAAGTGTTGGAATAATGTATACCTAAAATAAATAAAATAGAAAAAAAAAGAAAAATATACTATAAAAATCTCATTTTCGAGACTCGAACTGATGTCCAGCAAAACTAAACGGCACGTTCTGCCGATCAGGCCTCGAAGCTTTGTACCCGGAGAGAGTCTGAATGGCCTAAGACTCTCATTAAGATTATAAACTAAAAGTTTTAACACGGTGTCATTCTGGTCTAAAATCATAATGCTTTGGATAGGAATGAATTCTGCGCATGTGCGTGAACTTGACTCCTAAAATTTCTCTTGAATATAGAAATATTTTGAAATTAAATTTTATTTTTAAAGTTTAACATTTTGAAAAGATCTTAGTAAGTAATGGAATAATGTATAAATGAAATAGAAAAAAAAAGAAAAAAATATTAAGAAAATCTCATTTTCGAGACTCGAACTGAAGACCAGCAAAACTAAGTGGCTGGTTCAACCGATCTGGCAACGAAGCTTCGTAGCCGGAGAGCGTCTGAATGGTCTAAGACTCTCATCAAGATTATAAACTAAAAGTTTTAACACGGTGTCAATCTGGTCTAAAAGCATAATGATTTGAATAGGAATGAATTCTGCGCATGTGCGTGAACTTGACTCCTAAAATTTCTCTTGAATATAGAAATATTTTGAAATTAAATTTTATTTTAAAAGTTTAACATTTTGAAAAGTTCTTAGTAAGTGTTGGAATAATGTATACCTAAAATAAATAAAATAGAAAAAAAAGAAAAATATACTATAAAAATCTCATTTTCGAGACTCGAACTGATGTCCAGCAAAACTAAACGGCTCGTTCTGCCGATCAGGCCTCGAAGCTTTGTACCCGGAGAGCGTCTGAATGGCCTAAGACTCTCATTAAGATTATAAACTAAAAGTTTTAACACGGTGTCATTCTGGTCTAAAATCATAATGCTTTGGATAGGAATGAATTCTGCGCATGTGCGTGAACTTGACTCCTAAAATTTCTCTTGAATATAGAAATATTTTGAAATTAAATTTTATTTTTAAAGTTTAACATTTTGAAAAGTTCTTAGTAAGTAATGGAATAATGTATAAATAAAATAAACAAAATAGAAAAAAAAAAAGAAAAAAATATTAAGAAAATCTCATTTTCGAGACTCGAACTGAAGACCAGCAAAACTAAGTGGCTGGTTCAACCGATCTGGCGACGAAGCTTCGTAGCCGGAGAGCGTCTGAATGGTCTAAGACTCTCATCAAGATTATAAACTAAAAGTTTTAACACGGTGTCAATCTGGTCTAAAAGCATAATGATTTGAATAGGAATGAATTCTGAGCATGTGCGTGAACTTGACTCCTAAAATTTCTCTTGAATATAGAAATATTTTGAAATTAAATTTTATTTTAAAAGTTTAACATTTTGAAAAGTTCTTAGTAAGTGTTGGAATAATGTATACCTAAAATAAATAAAATAGAAAAAAAAAAGAAAAATATACTAAAAAAATCTCTTTTTCGAGACTCGAACTGATGTCCAGCAAAACCAAACGGCTCGTTCTGCCGATCAGGCCACGAAGCTTCGTACCCGGAGAGCGTCTGAATGGCCTAAGACTCTCATTAATATTATAAACAAAAAGTTTTAACACGGTGTCATTCTGGTCTAAAATCATAATGCTTTGGATAGGAATGAATTCTGCGCATGTGCGTGAACTTGACTCCTCAAATTTCTCTTGAATATAGAAATATTTTGACATTAAATTTTATTTTAAAAGTTTAACATTTTGAAAAGTTCTTAGTAAGTAATGGAATAATGTATAAATAAAATAAATAAAATAGAAAAAAAAGAAAAAAATATTAAGAAAATCTCCTTTTCGAGACTCGAACTGAAGACCAGCAAAACCAAGTGGCTGGTTCAACCGATCTGGCGACGAAGCTTCGTACCCGGAGAGCGTCTGAATGGTCTAAGACTCTCATCAAGATTATAAACTAAAAGTTTTAACACGGTGTCATTCTGGTCTAAAATCATAATGCTTTGGATAGGAATGAATTCTGCGCATGTGCGTTAACTTGACTTCTAAAATTTCTCTTGATTATAGAAATATTTTGACATTAAATTTTATTTTAAAAGTTTAACATTTTGAAAAGTTCTTAGTAAGTGTTGGAATAATGTATACCTAAAATAAATAAAATAGAAAAAAAAGAAAAATATACTATAAAAATCTCATTTTCGAGACTCGAACTGATGTCCAGCAAAACTAAACGGCACGTTCTGCCGATCAGGCCTCGAAGCTTTGTACCCGGAGAGCGTCTGAATGGCCTAAGACTCTCATTAAGATTATAAACTAAAAGTTTTAACACGGTGTCATTCTGGTCTAAAATCATAATGCTTTGGATAGGAATGAATTCTGCGCATGTGCGTGAACTTGACTCCTAAAATTTCTCTTGAATATAGAAATATTTTGAAATTAAATTTTATTTTTAAAGTTTAACATTTTGAAAAGATCTTAGTAAGTAATGGAATAATGTATAAATAAAATAGAAAAAAAAAGAAAAAAATATTAAGAAAATCTCATTTTCGAGACTCGAACTGAAGACCAGCAAAACTAAGTGGCTGGTTCAACCGATCTGGCGACGAAGCTTCGTAGCCGGAGAGCGTCTGAATGGTCTAAGACTCTCATCAAGATTATAAACTAAAAGTTTTAACACGGTGTCAATCTGGTCTAAAAGCATAATGATTTGAATAGGAATGAATTCTGCGCATGTGCGTGAACTTGACTCCTAAAATTTCTCTTGAATATAGAAATATTTTGAAATTAAATTTTATTTTAAAAGTTTAACATTTTGAAAAGTTCTTAGTAAGTGTTGGAATAATGTATACCTAAAATAAATAAAATAGAAAAAAAAAAAGAAAAATATACTAAAAAAATCTCTTTTTCGAGACTCGAACTGATGTCCAGCAAAACCAAACGGCTCGTTCTGCCGATCAGGCCACGAAGCTTCGTACCCGGAGAGCGTCTGAATGGCCTAAGACTCTCATTAATATTATAAACAAAAAGTTTTAACACGGTGTCATTCTGGTCTAAAATCTTAATGCTTTGGATAGGAATGAATTCTGCGCATGTGCGTGAACTTGACTCCTAAAATTTCTCTTCAATATAGAAATATTTTGACATTAAATTTTATTTTAAAAGTTTAACATTTTGAAAAGTTCTTAGTAAGTGTTGGAATAATGTATACCTAAAATAAATAAAATAGAAAAAAAAAGAAAAATATACTAAAAAGATCTCATTTTCGACACTCGAACTGATGTCCAGCAAAACTAAACGGCTCGTTCTGCCGATCAGGCCACGAAGCTTCGTACCCGGAGAGCGTCTGAATGGCCTAAGACTCTCATT
This sequence comes from Argiope bruennichi, assembly GCF_947563725.1. Classification (NCBI taxonomy): domain Eukaryota; kingdom Metazoa; phylum Arthropoda; class Arachnida; order Araneae; family Araneidae; genus Argiope; species Argiope bruennichi. The sequence goes on from NC_079157.1 coordinate 100,599,927, forward strand.
CAGATTATAAACTAAGTTTTAACACGGTGTCATTCTGGTCTAAAATCATAATGCTTTGGATAGGAATGAATTCTGCGCATGTGCGTGAACTTGACTCATAAAATTTCTCTTGAATATAGAAATATTTTGACATTAAATTTTATTTTAAAAGTTTAACATTTTGAAAAGTTCTTAGTAAGTGTTGTAATAATGTATACCTAAAATAAATAAAATAGAAAAAAAAAGAAAAATATACTAAAACAATCTCATTTTCGACACTCGAACTGATGTCCAGCAAAACTAAACGGCTCGTTCTGCCGATCAGGCCACGAAGCTTCGTACCCGGAGAGCGTCTGAATGGCCTAAGACTCTCATTCAGATTATAAACTAAAAGTTTTAACACGGTGTCATTCTGGTCTAAAATCATAATGCTTTGGATAGGAATGAATTCTGCGCATGTGCGTGAACTTGACTCATAAAATTTCTCTTGAATATAGAAATATTTTGACATTAAATTTTATTTTAAAAGTTTAACATTTTGAAAAGTTCTTAGTAAGTGTTGGAATAATGTATACCTAAAATAAATAAAATAGAAAAAAAAAAGAAAATATACTAAAACAATCTCATTTTCGACACTCGAACTGATGTCCAGCAAAACTAAACGGCTCGTTCTGCCGATCAGGCCACGAAGCTTCGTACCCGGAGAGCGTCTGAATGGCCTAAGACTCTCATTAAGATTATAAACTAAAAGTTTTAACACGGTGTCATTCTGGTCTAAAATCATAATGCTTTGGATAGGAATGAATTCTGCGCATGTGCGTTAACTTGACTTCTAAAATTTCTCTTGATTATAGAAATATTTTGACATTAAATTTTATTTTAAAAGTTTAACATTTTGAAAAGTTCTTAGTAAGTGTTGGAATAATGTATACCTAAAATAAATAAAATAGAAAAAATAGAAAAATATACTATAAAAATCTCATTTTCGAGACTCGAACTGATGTCCAGCAAAACTAAACGGCTCGTTCTGCCGATCAGGCCTCGAAGCTTTGTACCCGGAGAGCGTCTGAATTGCCTAAGACTCTCATTAAGATTATAAACTAAAAGTTTTAACACGGTGTCATTCTGGTCTAAAATCATAATGTTTTGGATAGGAATGAATTCTGCGCATGTGCGTGAACTTGACTCCTAAAATTTCTCTTGAATATAGAAATATTTTGAAATTAAATTTTATTTTTAAAGTTTAACATTTTGAAAAGTTCTTAGTAAGTAATGGAATAATGTATAAATAAAATAAATAAAATAGAAAAAAAAAAAGAAAAAAATATTAAGAAAATCTCATTTTCGAGACTCGAACTGAAGACCAGCAAAACTAAGTGGCTGGTTCAACCGATCTGGCGACGAAGCTTCGTAGCCGGAGAGCGTCTGAATGGTCTAAGACTCTCATCAAGATTATAAACTAAAAGTTTTAACACGGTGTCAATCTGGTCTAAAAGCATAATGATTTGAATAGGAATGAATTCTGCGCATGTGCGTGAACTTGACTCCTAAAATTTCTCTTGAATATAGAAATATTTTGAAATTAAACTTTATTTTAAAAGTTTAACATTTTGAAAAGTTCTTAGTAAGTGTTGGAATAATGTATACCTAAAATAAATAAAATAGAAAAAAAAAAGAAAAATATACTAAAAAAATCTCTTTTTCGAGACTCGAACTGATGTCCAGCAAAACCAAACGGCTCGTTCTGCCGATCAGGCCACGAAGCTTCGTACCCGGAGAGCGTCTGAATGGCCTAAGACTCTCATTAATATTATAAACAAAAAGTTTTAACACGGTGTCATTCTGGTCTAAAATCATAATGCTTTGGATAGGAATGAATTCTGCGCATGTGCGTGAACTTGACTCCTCAAATTTCTCTTGAATATAGAAATATTTTGACATTAAATTTTATTTTAAAAGTTTAACATTTTGAAAAGTTCTTAGTAAGTAATGGAATAATGTATAAATAAAATAAATAAAATAGAAAAAAAAGAAAAAAATATTAAGAAAATCTCATTTAGAGACTCGAACTGATGTCCAGCAAAACTAAACGGCTCGTTCTGCCGATCAGGCCTCGAAGCTTTGTACCCGGAGAGCGTCTGAATGGCCTAAGACTCTCATTAAGATTATAAACTAAAAGTTAACACGGTGTCATTCTGGTCTAAAATCATAATGCTTTGGATAGGAATGAATTCTGCGTATGTGCGTGAACTTGACTCCTAAAATTTCTCTTGAATATAGAAATATTTTGAAATTAAATTTTATTTTTAAAGTTTAACATTTTGAAAAGATCTTAGTAAGTAAAGGAATAATGTATAAATAAAATAGAAAAAAAAAAAGAAAAAAATATTAAGAAAATCTCATTTTCGAGACTCGAACTGAAGACCAGCAAAACTAAGCGGCTGGTTCAACCGATCTGGCGACGAAGCTTCGTAGCCGGAGAGCGTCTGAATGGTCTAAGACTCTCATCAAGATTATAAACTAAAAGTTTTAACACGGTGTCAATCTGGTCTAAAAGCATAATGATTTGAATAGGAATGAATTCTGCGCATGTGCGTGAACTTGACTCCTAAAATTTCTCTTGAATATAGAAATATTTTGAAATTAAATTTTATTTTTAAAGTTTAACATTTTGAAAAGATCTTAGTAAGTAATGGAATAATGTATAAATAAAATAGAAAAAAAAAAGAAAAAAATATTAAGAAAATCTCATTTTCGAGACTCGAACTGAAGACCAGCAAAACTAAGCGGCTGGTTCAACCGATCTGGCGACGAAGCTTCGTAGCCGGAGAGCGTCTGAATGGTCTAAGACTCTCATCAAGATTATAAACTAAAAGTTTTAACACGGTGTCAATCTGGTCTAAAAGCATAATGATTTGAATAGGAATGAATTCTGCGCATGTGCGTGAACTTGACTCCTAAAATTTCTCTTGAATATAGAAATATTTTGAAATTAAATTTTATTTTAAAAGTTTAACATTTTGAAAAGTTCTTAGTAAGTGTTGGAATAATGTATACCTAAAATAAATAAAATAGAAAAAAAAAAAGAAAAATATACTAAAAAAATCTCTTTTTCGAGACTCGAACTGATGTCCAGCAAAACCAAACGGCTCGTTCTGCCGATCAGGCCACGAAGCTTCGTACCCGGAGAGCGTCTGAATGGCCTAAGACTCTCATTAATATTATAAACAAAAAGTTTTAACACGGTGTCATTCTGGTCTAAAATCATAATGCTTTGGATAGGAATGAATTCTGCGCATGTGCGTGAACTTGACTCCTAAAATTTCTCTTCAATATAGAAATATTTTGACATTAAATTTTATTTTAAAAGTTTAACATTTTGAAAAGTTCTTAGTAAGTGTTGGAATAATGTATACCTAAAATAAATAAAATAGAAAAAAAAAGAAAAATATACTAAAAAAATCTCATTTTCGACACTCGAACTGATGTCCAGCAAAACTAAACGGCTCGTTCTGCCGATCAGGCCACGAAGCTTCGTACCCGGAGAGCGTCTGAATGGCCTAAGACTCTCATTCAGATTATAAACTAAGTTTTAACACGGTGTCATTCTGGTCTAAAATCATAATGCTTTGGATAGGAATGAATTCTGCGCATGTGCGTGAACTAGACTCATAAAATTTCTCTTGAATATAGAAATATTTTGACATTAAATTTTATTTTAAAAGTTTAACATTTTGAAACGTTCTTAGTAAGTGTTGTAATAATGTATACCTAAAATAAATAAAATAGAAAAAAAAAAAGAAAAATATACTAAAACAATCTCATTTTCGAAATTCGAACTGATGTCCAGCAAAACTAAACGGCTCGTTCTGCCGATCAGGCCACGAAGCTTCGTACCCGGAGAGCGTCTGAATGGCCTAAGACTCTCATTCAGATTATAAACTAAGAGTTTTAACACGGTGTCATTCTGGTCTAAAATCATAATGCTTTGGATAGGAATGAATTCTGCGCATGTGCGTGAACTTGACTCATAAAATTTCTCTTGAATATAGAAATATTTTGACATTAAATTTTATTTTAAAAGTTTAACATTTTGAAAAGTTCTTAGTAAGTGTTGGAATAATGTATACCTAAAATAAATAAAATAGAAAAAAAAAAAAGAAAAATATACTAAAACAATCTCATTTTCGAGACTCGAACTGATGTCCAGCAAAACCAAACGGCTCGTTCTGCCGATCAGGCCACGAAGCTTCGTACCCGGAGAGCGTCTGAATGGCCTAAGACTCTCATTAATATTATAAACAAAAAGTTTTAACACGGTGTCATTCTGGTCTAAAATCATAATGCTTTGGATAGGAATGAATTCTGCGCATGTGCGTGAACTTGACTCCTCAAATTTCTCTTGAATATAGAAATATTTTGACATTAAATTGTATTTTAAAAGTTTAACATTTTGAAAAGTTCTTAGTAAGTGTTGGAATAATGTATACCTAAAATAAATAAAATAGAAAAAAAATAGAAAAATATACTAAAAAAATCTCATTTTCGACACTCGAACTGATGTCCAGCAAAACTAAACGACTCGTTCTGCCGATCAGGCCACGAAGCTTCGTACCCGGAGAGCGTTTGAATGGCCTAAGACTCTCATTAAGATTATAAACTAAAAGTTTTAACACGGTGTCATTCTGGTCTAAAATCATAATGCTTTGGATAGGAATGAATTCTGCGCAATTGCGTGAACTTGACTCCTAAAATTTCTCTTGAATATAGAAATATTTTGACATTAAATTTTATTTTAAAAGTTTAACATTTTGAAAAGTTCTTAGTAAGTAATGGAATAATGTATAAATAAAATAAATAAAATAGAAAAAAAAGAAAAAAATATTAAGAAAATCTCATTTTCGAGACTCGAACTGAAGACCAGCAAAACTAAGTGGCTGGTTCAACCGATCTGGCGACGAAGCTTCGTACCCAGAGAGCGTCTGAATGGTCTAAGACTCTCATCAAGATTATAAACTAAAAGTTTTAACACGGTGTCATTCTGGTCTAAAATCATAATGCTTTGGATAGGAATGAATTCTGCGCATGTGCGTTAACTTGACTTCTAAAATTTCTCTTGATTATAGAAATATTTTGACATTAAATTTTATTTTAAAAGTTTAACATTTTGAAAAGTTCTTAGTAAGTGTTGGAATAATGTATACCTAAAATAAATAAAATAGAAAAAAAAAAGAAGAAAATATTAAGAAAATCTCATTTTCGAGACTCGAACTGAAGACCAGCAAAACTAAGTGGCTGGTTCAACCGATCTGGAGACGAAGCTTCGTAGCCGGAGAGCGTCTGAATGGTCTAAGACTCTCATCAAGATTATAAACTAAAAGTTTTAACACGGTGTCAATCTGGTCTAAAAGCATAATGATTTGAATAGGAATGAATTCTGCGCATGTGCGTGAACTTGACTCCTAAAATTTCTCTTGAATATAGAAATATTTTGAAATTAAATTTTATTTTAAAAGTTTAACATTTTGAAAAGTTCTTAGTAAGTGTTGGAATAATGTATACCTAAAATAAATAAAATAGAAAAAAAAAAGAAAAATATACTAAAAAAATCTCATTTTCGACACTCGAACTGATGTCCAGCAAAACTAAACGGCTCGTTCTGCCGATCAGGCCACGAAGCTTCGTACCCGGAGAACGTCTGAATGGCCTAAGACTCTCATTCAGATTATAAACTAAAAGTTTTAACACGGTGTCATTCTGGTCTAAAATCATAATGCTTTGGATAGGAATGAATTCTGCGCATGTGCGTGAACTTGACTCATAAAATTTCTCTTGAATATAGAAATATTTTGACATTAAATTTTATTTTAAAAGTTTAACATTTTGAAAAGTTCTTAGTAAGTGTTGGAATAATGTATACCTAAAATAAATAAAATAGAAAAAAAAAAAGAAAAATATACTAAAACAATCTCATTTTCGACACTCGAACTGATGTCCAGCAAAACTAAACGGCTCGTTCTGCCGATCAGGCCACGAAGCTTCGTACCCGGAGAGCGTCTGAATGGCCTAAGACTCTCATTAAGATTATAAACTAAAAGTTTTAACATGGTGTCATTCTGGTCTAAAATCATAATGCTTTGGATAGGAATGAATTCTGCGCATGTGCGTTAACTTGACTTCTAAAATTTCTCTTGATTATAGAAATATTTTGACATTAAATTTTATTTTAAAAGTTTAACATTTTGAAAAGTTCTTAGTAAGTAATGGAATAATGTATAAATAAAATAAATAAAATAGAAAAAAAAGAAAAAAATATTAAGAAAATCTCATTTTCGAGACTCGAACTGAATACCAGCAAAACTAAGTGGCTGGTTCAACCGATCTGGCGACGAAGCTTCGTAGCCGGAGAGCGTCTGAATGGTCTAAGACTCTCATCAAGATTATAAACTAAAAGTTTTAACACGGTGCCAATCTGGTCTAAAAGCATAATGATTTGAATAGGAATGAATTCTGCGCATGTGCGTGAACTTGACTCCTAAAATTTCTCTTGAATATAGAAATATTTTGAAATTAAATTTTATTTTAAAAGTTTAACATTTTGAAAAGTTCTTAGTAAGTGTTGGAATAATGTATACCTAAAATAAATAAAATAGAAAAAAAAGAAAAATATACTATAAAAATCTCATTTTCGAGACTCGAACTGATGTCCAGCAAAACTAAATGGCTCGTTCTGCCGATCAGGCCTCGAAGCTTTGTACCCGGAGAGCGTCTGAATGGCCTAAGACTCTCATTAAGATTATAAACTAAAAGTTTTAACACGGTGTCATTCTGGTCTAAAATCATAATGCTTTGGATAGGAATGAATTCTGCGCATGTGCGTGAACTTGACTCCTAAAATTACTCTTGAATATAGAAATATTTTGAAATTAAATTTTATTTTTAAAGTTTAACATTTTGAAAAGTTCTTAGTAAGTAATGGAATAATGTATAAATAAAATAGAAAAAAAAAAAGAAAAAAATATTAAGAAAATCTCATTTTCGAGACTCGAACTGAATACCAGCAAAACTAAGTGGCTGGTTCAACCGATCTGGCGACGAAGCTTCGTAGCCGGAGAGCGTCTGAATGGTCTAAGACTCTCATCAAGATTATAAACTAAAAGTTTTAACACGGTGTCAATCTGGTCTAAAAGCATAATGATTTGAATAGGAATGAATTCTGCGCATGTGCGTGAACTTGACTCCTAAAATTTCTCTTGAATATAGAAATATTTTGAAATTAAATTTTATTTTAAAAGTTTAACATTTTGAAAAGTTCTTAGTAAGTGTTGGAATAATGTATACCTAAAATAAATAAAATAGAAAAAAAAAAGAAAAATATACTAAAAAAATCTCTTTTTCGAGACTCGAACTGATGTCCAGCAAAACCAAACGGCTCGTTCTGCCGATCAGGCCACGAAGCTTCGTACCCGGAGAGCGTCTGAATGGCCTAAGACTCTCATTAATATTATAAACAAAAAGTTTTAACACGGTGTCATTCTGGTCTAAAATCATAATGCTTTGGATAGGAATGAATTCTGCGTATGTGCGTGAACTAGACTCATAAAATTTCTCTTGAATATAGAAATATTTTGACATTAAATTTTATTTTAAAAGTTTAACATTTTGAAAAGTTCTTAGTAAGTGTTGTAATAATGTATACCTAAAATAAATAAAATAGAAAAAAAAAAGAAAAATATACTAAAACAATCTCATTTTCGACACTCGAACTGATGTCCAGCAAAACTAAACGGCTCGTTCTGCCGATCAGGCCACGAAGCTTCGTACCCGGAGAGCGTCTGAATGGCCTAAGACTCTCATTCAGATTATAAACTAAAAGTTTTAACACGGTGTCATTCTGGTCTAAAATCATAATGCTTTGGATAGGAATGAATTCTGCGCATGTGCGTGAACTTGACTCATAAAATTTCTCTTGAATATAAAAATATTTTGACATTAAATTTTATTTTAAAAGTTTAACATTTTGAAAAGTTCTTAGTAAGTGTTGGAATAATGTATACCTAAAATAAATAAAATAGAAAAAAAAAAAGAAAAATATACTAAAACAATCTCATTTTCGACACTCGAACTGATGTCCAGCAAAACTAAACGGCTCGTTCTGCCGATC